>NW_012267227.1:9741427-9911037 GCF_000151885.1 Dipodomys ordii
TACTAGTTATTGCAAATAAGGGAAACCATGGAATCTATGTTTCTTTGAAGGAAACAAACCAATGGAGGATTTGCATTGCGCTCTATCAGTGTGGACCTAAGAATCTAAGAAGATGCTAGTAGCACTATCTTCTTTCTTAGCAATTTTTTTTTCTTTTGCTCTGAATCATCACAACATGTAAAACCATGACACCCAGGATATCCAGAGGGGCAAAGCAAGAGAGAAGGATGTAATTGTGCCAATCCATCTGTCCAGGAGAACTCAGGGCACAACGTCCTTTGGGCAGAATAAATTGTTATTTGGGGACCTTGTGTTGATCATTTTGGCAGTAGTCTCCTGGAGGGACAAATTCAGAGATGCAGAAAGATGTTTGGGTGCCTGGGGCAGGAAGTCAATTAGTTGTAAGACTTTCCATTTTCTTTCCCATATTTATATAGGGTGAATATCCATTAAAGCTCCAATTTAATGAATGGAAACTGACTTACATTTTACAGCCTAATTTTAAAAGCTTATGATGTAAATAACAGTAATAACATGCAGTATTTAATACACACCAGAATGCTGTGTGTGTGTGTGTGTGTGTGTGTGTGTGTTCCTGTTCCACAGATAATTGAAGTCTTATAAATTCAAGTTCTGGTTCCCTCAATTTCTCTCCTCATACTTGAAAAAAAATCATCCTCAATTGTATTTTAAAAAGAAATATTGTTTGTTCTATTTCTGTAAGGCCATCTGGGCCTTATTTCCAATTACCCTTGCAAAGTGGGATTTCCAGCTGCCATCCACCTTCACTGCAGAATTAAACACAGTTCTAGAATGCAAAGGGCTAAGAAAAAGAGTATAAACACTTTCAACTCTGAAGGCAAAAGAAATAAATGCTCTAACCAATATGTTCTGCTTTAAAATGCTTCCTCTCTGTCTTCTCTCCCTCTCCTTCTCCCTCTACCTCGCTTCGCTCGCGCTCTTTATTAGAAAAGACTATGTTATAGTCCAAAAACCCTTACACCACTTGTACCTACATCTTAAGCTCCATCAAACCCACTCTAATTTTGCCAAGCTCCATACAACACACATGACCCAAAAGAGAAAAAGGAGACAGAAGCATGCAGGGTTCAAGGTAAACTAAACAGCAGCCTCCTGGAACACTCAACTCACTGATTAAGATTACTGCCTTGCATCTTAGGCTTTCTTCTCCCTTTTCCTTCTCTTTCACTTCCTTCCTCCTTTTCCTCTTGACCATCTCTAATTAATACAATAGAGAATCCCTCCAAAGAGAGAGAGTTATGGAGGTCTTGAGTCCTATGCAGAGACAAATACTGCCTGAATTGTGGATGTAGAAAGACAAGATTCTATTACCATAGAACCTGGAGAAATGCTATTACTAACAACAACAAAGAGAATGGAGTTGGTCAAGGGAAGATGAGATTATTTCTTTTCTGGGAATTTCAACACATATTTTTCCATACGTAATCAGTGGAGACTAACAATATATGCTTCGAATTTTCCATCACATAATAGCTACTTTATTTGTTTAGAAAATGAGAGTCCTTCCTATTGCATAAGATGCCTATACATATTCTCTCATCTGTGCTGATACTGACCTTTCACCTGAGACACGCAGCTTCTTGTGTGACCCAGTTCACGTGTCACTAGAGCATCTCGGTAGTTAAATTTTTACATGATGAAGAATGCATCATTGAAAAGCAAACATTTTTGAGATTTTTGTGCATCTGTTTTAAAATGGAGCTTGGATATTATCAGATTTCATATGTTTACACTGTGCTCTGTCCCACGTAACTTGTAAATATTTGATAAATGTTAGCTTTTAATTCCTGATAACATTATGAAAGTGTTAAGAAATGCTATGGCTGATAACCTCTTTGTGAGACTAAGATTCACATTTACCATGTAGAGTTATTGATTGACTAGGGCAAAGCGATCTTGTTTTCAGGGAAACAAAGTCTCTTAGAGGCCACATTCAAACTTTCCCTTCATTTAATTGTATGTTTTCCAAGGACAGAGATAAGATATATTTTTTCCCTGCTGTTTCTCAAGCAGGTCACCCTGGGTCTACCAAGACCAAATATTTATGGACATATGTGAGTCTGCAGTTTCCTAATGACAAATGTGTGATAATATGTCAGAATGAAGGATTTTTGAGACAGTAATGTTGACTGTCTGAGTTGGCCATTTACTTAAACTGGTTGCTGGGAAGCAAGTACCGGACCCTCAGTCAAATAAAGCATTTTCTAATGAACATGTTCACATTCTGAAGTATAACCTCCAAGCTCAGGACATCTAGGTAATGTTATGCACAAAGTCAGCAGATTTTACCCAAAGTACTTAAGATTATTTCCTCCCAAAGCTATGCTTCACCACAAATTAACTTTTGTTGGTTCAGTGTAATGAATAAAGTGTCAAATAATAAGTTGAAATAGGACAGGAAAATATTTTATAATCTATACACTGTATTCTGGAATGTATATAAAACATAAGGAAAACATTTTCACGCTTTTAGCACACAAGAATTTGGTTACTCTAAGAAGTGGTAACATGTATGTGTGTGAATGACATTTATGATCATTTCCATTTTAATGTTTGTACACATTGTGAGTAAAGTATATGTACATATAAAAAGTCTAGATGTATTCTGTAACTTTTCATTGTACTCTTCTTTAAAGAAAAATGCATTTTCTTTCAATTTCTTTGGAATGACCATGTTTTCATTTTCTTTGAAGTTGGCATATGCACATTTACATTTCTTAAAGAAATCTCTTAACTATATCCAATCTAGATTTGTGTAGCTGTTCACATAAGGGAAAATGTGTTCTCCTTGGAGCCTCTTGCTTTGAACTTCCTAAGGCAGGCAGAGGTCATGTCATGTTTATGCCCCAGAAACCTGGTATATAGTAGGTAATCAATAATTATTGAATCATGCAAAAGATTGGCTAGTGTAGGATTCCTGATAGTCCCTAGCTCTGACCCATCCCCAGTCTCTTCAGCCTCATTCTGTTTGACAGTTCAGAACACTAGGTGTAACGGGAACTTACACCATGTGTTGCAAAGCCCAGCCATTTCTGTTGTGACCAGGTTCAAGGATCTACACAGAGCTGCAGCCTCAAATTGGAAGATATTACACAAGAGCCAGGAAGGAGCAAAGGACAAGAACTGAGAACTTCATCAGAATTAGATAAACAGCACCCAGCAGAGTAGCAATGCTAAACAGTGCAAGTTCAAAGTGCAATGTCAGAGCCAGATGTCTCTAGCACAGGTGCCCCTCAGAGACCTGCCTTGAAGAAAGGATCACAATGAATATTTACCAAGTAAATTATGGCTTATGTGCTTGCTGTATGCTCTTTTAATGTCTCAAAAACCCTGTGATTGAGGCAATGTTGTTTTATAAGATGAGACTAAAGCTCGAGGAGTTAAGCAATTCATTCTCTGTCACCAAGTAAATAACAGAGGTGCAATTTAAACCCAGGTGTCTCTGGCTGACTCCAAATCCCATGAACTGATAGATTATACATTTCAAAGGAAAGGTTTTTTTATAAAAAAATAATTCCATGAAAACTGAGAATCATTCTCATAAACGTTCGAAGTTAAAAAAAAAAGACAAAGTATATTGGAGTCTTTTACTTTTTTTCCCCATATGATAATATGTGATAACTTCACACAATCTGTGAAGTTAAGAAACTTGCCCAAGGCCACACAGGTAATAAGTGGCACTGAGGACTGCAATAGCTTTTTTTCTCTAGCGTGAGCCCTGGTCCATGGGCAGTGCTGAGAGGGATAGTGAAATCCATGGGAAAGAAGCTGGGGATAGCTTAGCCACACTACTTACTATCCCAGCTCCCCAAACTGACTTTGCTTATATCCCAGGGGATCCGCCCTTACTTAGCTATCACAAACCTTGTTATGCTTCCCAACCTGCCAGGCATATGCAGGAAGGTCACACTCTACCAAGACATCTTTATATCTGTCTGCTACAAACATACCAGATCCATTCTATCACCAAGCAGCAGGGGCACAGGTTAGTAATATGACTATTTGGGTTTTAAGCTCGAGTAAGACATTTTAATGACCAACACAAGCATGGATTAAAATGATTCTTCAGGGGCTGGGAAGGTGGCCCAGTAGTAGAGCGCCTGCCTTTGCATGCCTGAGGCCCTGGGTTCGATTCCTCAGCACCGCATAAGCAAAAAGAAAAGAGCCGGAAGTGGCACTGTGGCTCAAGTGGTAGAGCGCTAGCCTTGAGCTGAAGAGCTGAGGGACAGTGCCCAGGCCCAGAGTTCAGGCCCCACGACCGGACCCCCTCCCCCCACCAAATGATTCTTCATACAGTATCAGTTCACCTCAAGGAATATCCAATCTATTAAGGAAGAGAAAAGGGGGCTAGAGATTATTACACATAATAAACATGAAGAGTCACATAAGACTATGAGGAAAAATCTTGGGATAAGTGAAATGATCAAAAATGAAGTCTAGAACATGTGTTCTGAAGAAAGGGAAAGGTATGGCTTATCACAGCACCTGAGAAGATTGTTCTCCTTGTACTTCCTGAAGAACTGATTGATTCCAGGCAGACACTGACACTCTTGCTCCCTAACATTGACTTTGGAATTTCAAATTTTCTCATTCTATCAAATGGGGAAAATAGTAACATCAGAGTTGCTGAGGGCACAAAGAATCAAATTGGATCATACATGTGAATAGGCTCTGAAAAACTGAAAAATTAAAAAAAAAGGAACCCAGGATTTGTGGCATTGGCTTGATGGCACAAGGAGAGACCAGAACTGAAGAGGACAAATGAGACACCAAGGGCATAAAGTTACAACCATGAACCCTCACCGTCTGAGGCCAGCCCCAAGCACAAAGTGAGAACTTACCTGAAAAAAATAATTTTAAGCACATGGGCTAGAAGCCTGGTTGAAGTATCAGGGAGCCTGCCGAGCAAATACAAAGTCATGTGCTCAAACCCCAGTACCACCAAAGAAGAGGAAAAACGAATGAAATTAATGAATAACGCGCACATTTTTGCTTCAGTGCATAAGATGGTTACGGTGGAGAATGGTAGGTCACTTGTGGCACAGAAATAAACCCTTATAGTCTGCCACGTGTACAACATGGCTACCTAACCTAAAGTAGCATTTGGATAAGCTGTTACTCTGAGTAGAGTAAGTCTTGAAATGTAGAACTAGTTGGACATGAATTTGGAACAAAGGGTTCAGTGTCCATATATCTAACAGGAAACTTCATCTTCCTTCTGTTCTGCTGAAGGTTAGGGACAATCTTACAGGGCCAGAGGGTCAGAGATCTAGAAATTCATCCTGGCCTGTGAGAAGGAACTTTCTCTATTACATTTCAGCTTAACTAATAATGGCCTCCAGGAATACTGCCAAATGAAGGACTCTGAAGTTTCTCGACAGCATTGATGAGCGGTTAAACTATATGCCATTTTAGAGTCCTGATAAGGTAAGGCTGTAATAGGGGAAAATTTAATCAAAGCTGCACAGGTCAATGAACAAGTAACAAATTCAAGTTGTCCAAACCAACACAATTCTGTTCACAATGTCCTCTTTAATTAAGTCAGAGGATATTTTTACTTATGGAATTTATTAAGGAATTATCATTCTTTTCCTTCAGAAGCTGCATTTTAACTAAACTTTTCTATCTAATGATTTCATTTATTCCAAGATTTCCCCATACCATCAACTTCATTTGCTTTACAAATATCTGTTGTGGATTATCCCTTACTTTTCATTAAAAAAAATTTTACATGGAGTTTGTGCTTTGCATATTAGGCTACAGGAGAAGGCTTGGTATCTCAGAGTAACATTTTTCTTCAAGATATTTTACTCTATCTCAAACCATGTTCTTTTTGGATTAGTGGATCAGAAATGCAGCATACTGCTGAAGAGGAAGTAGAACAAGCACTCATGGATTTATTTTTAATATGCTTTTACTCACAGAGAGAAAATGATCTCTGAACACCACTCTCATGACGGTGCTCATCCAATACACCAGTGAGTTTTTCAGTTCCCAACACGTGGTCCCTGGTACTGTGTGGCAAACCGAGAGCCTCGTGAGCCGCGGTGCCAAGTCGGCAACAGCACCCCACGTCCCCTCAGTTCCCCAGTGGCATTTCCCTGATGCAGAGGGTCTATCCTGACCTGACGTAACCCCTCTTTTGTGCAGTATGAATGCGAAAGGAGCTGGGACCTGCAATTCTCAGACAAGTCTTCATATTTAAAAAAACAAAAACAAAACCCACAAAACATAGGAAGAAATAAACTCATGGTTGACCATGCATATATCCCCTGTTTAAGGAAAAGCAGATTTGGGTGGAGGTGACTAAATAAGTGGAGCAATATTAGCTCTCCCCCCCCCGCCCCCCACCGCTAGGGCTGGGTAGTAGGCTCTCAGATGTCACCATGCATCAGGCATTGTCTAAATTCCGCGCCATGCTGGGTATGTTGGAGGTAAGCTGAGGACAGGCATTGTGGCACTGCTCTTAGGACAGGGGTTAGCCGTCTCCTCTGAGCTTCTCACGTTTTACTTCTAGATTTCTTAAAAAAGATTTTTAATTTCATTTTTTTTCATTTCCCAGAAATTTATTTTTTAAATCAATGCAATATCCAAATTAGTACCAATTGGAATATAACAGAAAATGTATTTTACCTTAAGTGCCACTGTATTGTCAATGGTAGCATGTAGGTGCATCTATCTGATGTTCTCCTAAGCATGTGGTTTCCCATCACTGTTAGTAGTAGTAGGAGTAATTAATAATAATTATTGTATTTCTATGCTATTCACCTAAGCCCACAGTATGTGCTTTCTCCCTATATACCATTATTTCTGATCACCGAGTAACAAACTATGCAACACATACGCCATGGTTGTTTCTTTTTTAGTCCTCTATTGCTGGGTACATAGGTTATATCCCGTTCCTAATCATTCTTTCTCCAGGCATCTGCGTCCATGACACCTTTCTCACACCTGTGCACTTCCCTCAGCCTAGATTCCCTTGGATTCATTCCTCTTCTCCTTCCTATGTCCCTTTCTCTCGCTTCATTCCAAAACAAGCAGGTTTTTTTCTGTGTGCAAATAGTTATTTATTAAAGCTTTGCAGCAGTCCTATCTGCTGCTTCCTCAAGTATGACCTTGGCCTGAGTGAAAGCAGCTTTCGGTTCCCTCAATTACACGTGAGAACCAACGTGGCTGTGAAGGGGGGACAGAGCACAGCAGCTCTTCTTTGAAGAGCTTCAGTGACATCCGAAGTACAACATTCTTTTGTGTTGGTGGCCCCGGCGCGGACATCACTGAGAGGCCTGTCTGAAATAAAAATGGCACTTTTATGGCTATAGATGTGTTTGTCCAAAGAACATTTAATCACTCTGAAGGTTTTTTTCCCCCCTTGTCTGAAGTAAGCAGCATTTTGTAACTGTAGAGTTCTGCTAATGCACACTTCTGCCGGGAAGCTTCCCAGGGTGGGGCACAAAGGATGCTAAGTGGCAGGGGGGAGATCGGGAGAAAGCCATTAACACTCCAGCGGCGGGGTCAGATTTGATGTTTCCTTTTGTTTGCAGGATCCAAATTAAGAAGCTGCTTCTGTACTTTCCCTGTTGCCTCCTACCTAAACACACTCTTGGGTCATCTCACTCTGGTCACATCTTTTGACAATTAGCCACCCATTAACAGGATGATTGAAAAGGAGCCAGAGTGGTTTACACATAAAGTGCTTACTCTTTTCCAGGAAGAACATGTATCTCTACAGTTTCATTAATGCTTTGGCCGATTAGTACACAAAATACGTATACTCTAGAAAGCAAAGGGAGAGGAAAGTGGGGTGGGGAGGAGGAAAATTAAATGACAAAAATAACCCTCAGAGAGTTTTCTTCTTTTTTTTTCTTTTTCAAACATGTCTTAAAGGGGGAGGGGGAGGTGTTATCTTGCTTCTATCTTTCTCCACCTTTAAAGCCAGTATTACCAGCCATTTTACTTGTACTTTGCTATTATTATCTGTTTGATGGCTGTGACATGTTGATCATATATGGCAGTGAGAAAATTGATTTCCCTCAACAGAAATGCTTCCAATTTTCCCAGGGCCATAATTTTATGTCCACAACAAAATAAAAGGGTCATTTTCCTTAAGATGAGGGGAATTGAAATCTTTGATAAAAGCTATGGTAAATGTTGTACTTTTGATTGCGGGAACTGCAGTTTGCACAAACATCTGGCCTTGTCTGATTTAGGGGTATGGGCTTGGGGGGGGCAGGGAGAAGGGGTTGGAAGGCAAAGAATTGTTATCTTTTCTTTAAGGAGCTGAATTTGCTTTAAGAAAGCCCCATAGTCCACTCTAACTGTTCATATTTCCATTAAAGTAGAGCTACAGGAGTTCTGCGTTGAGCTACCTGCCAGACAGTAAGAAGACTTAAAGGAAACAGAATCAGAGATGTACCTTCTCAAAGAATAAACTTGGGAGGGCCCTCAGCTCATAGTGAGCCGGTCACAAACGTATCAATAAACTCATAAATGCTACTTCACAAGCCAAAGAAAGATCACACCAAAGAAAGAGAACGGTAGCATGAGGCTAAGGACAAGTGTCATGGCACAGGACAAGAGGAATGAAAAACAGGTTGTTTTCTGACTCAGGTCCTAAGTGCTTACTGTTTGGTTAGCAGGCTTTACCCAATCTGTTGGAACGGATTTCCAAGAGCTGATGGAGCAACGTTTACCAACAAATATTTAGAACCAGAGACCTTTGCTTCAGCCTAAATCTACACGAAAGGTTAAGCTATAAGCTTTCTAGCCAAAGAGCCAAGGTTTTCATTCAAATGTTCAAATGCTAACAACAAAAAATAGTTTATATAATGGCTATAGACATATAAAAACATTTCTTGGTTTTAAATGGTAATTGTCCCTGAACTAAAAGTAATCCAGGTTCATATATCTTTCACATAGTCTAAAAAACAAGTACAACCTGTGTAACCAGAAGTACTCATTTTTGTTATAGGTATTCATTTATTAGAAAATGAAATTTACAACCTGCTAGGAACTGAGTAGTACTCTCCCGGGGAGAAACAAAGAGTAAAAGTCTAAGGAAAATTATGGGAGTCTTTCTCAAAGTACATTTATGAAAGAAAATAAAAATGTTTCTTGATTAGTTTGTTCTTTTTGGATATCCTCTAATTTGACAAAGTAAACTCTGGAATTACTAGTATTTACACATTACAGTAAGTGTCCTTATGTGTTTTTTATGTTCTAATGATCTCATGTAAGCAGGTAAAATGAGTTCATGTTGATAAAAAAAAAACCTCAAAAATGAAAAGTAAGTGAAGAAGTAGTATATCTTATTTTCAAAGCTATGAATTAAAATAGGAGTCAATGAGATTACAGCATGGCCATGAAGAACTATTTTTACATGTTTCAATGTGTTGAATTAAAAGAAAACATAGTATTTTGTTACATGTAAATGGTATACGAAGCCCAATTTCCAATGCTGTCCTTGAGTAAAAATTGATGGAAAGTACTCATATGTGTGTGTTCTTTCTGGCTACTTTCATACAATAATTGCAGAATTTATGGCAGACCATATGATACCAGAAACCTGAAGTGTTTAGTATCTAGCCTTTGTTTTCCTTTACCTGCAGGAAAATTTATAAAAGGATTATTCCAAGGCATTTTACATGCATCATCATATAAGCACACCAATAATAATTATTTTTATATATACAAGAATCTATCTCCTGATATAGATGAAGCTTACTTACAGATGTGAAATCAATAAGAAATCTCCCCATCCCAATTTACCATTTGGACAAAATAAAGATCTGTGTATCTCACAACTGTGGTACGAGTAATGTTTCAGTTTTACCGAGGTATTAGCTTTGAAAAGTGAGAAATTTTCAAGGAGACTCTTCAAATAATAGAAATTCTTAGAGCCCTTAGAAATGTGTGCACCTTGAACAAGTCTAAGTGCTTGCACTCAGCCAGCCAAGAGCATTGTGCACATCTATTCAGAGGTGCAAGTAATAGAAGAAAACTCACTTTACTTCGTAGGAGCTGTGCTCTTTGAATGCCCTGTTCTTTTTGGTTCAGGTTGGATGTCAGCAATTACAAATGGCTGAGGTCACTGGACCAGGCAGGTTGAGGGACAAGCCAAAAGTGAGTGACATTCATTTGAACCCACAGTCCCACTTCTTTAGTGTGGAAAAGTCCCTGCATTTAGAATAGTAACAATGAATTGGAGACACTTGACTGCTTCATTAACATGTGGTCTGATCTAGGTAAATCAATTTGGAGGATGTCAACATATTTAATCCTTCCCAAGGGTGATTTGTGGCTTTTTCCAATTTGTTGACCTTACAGCTATGCCCAGAAGAGTTTCCACATCTCATCTCCAGCCTGCCTTGTAAGAGCAAGTCTATGGTAAACCAGGAACAAGACTGAGTCACTTTACATTTATTCCAGCAGGCACAGTAGTTCAGTGTATACTGGAATACCAAGGTAGAAGCAAATGTCTATTCAGAAAATGTCTTGCAGCACAGTGAGAGCGTCCATCATTCTGCTCTTTGATGTTCAATCAGCCTCTGTATAGACACAGTCCCCCTTCCTCCCTGCCCACCCCCAGCCTGTCCCTCAGCTCTTCAGCTTACTGCGAGCACTCTACCACTTGAGCCACTTCCAGTTTTCTGGTGATTTATTGGAGATGGAGGGTCTCACAGCTTTTCCAGCCCACGCTGGCTTTAAACTGTGATCCTCAGATCTCAGTTTCCTGAGTAGCTAGGATTACAGTTGTGAGCCACCAGCGCACAGCTGAAACTGTACTTCTTAAGTGCCCATGTCTGACAAATTAGTGAGCAAGGTATGTCTTTAAGACAGAAAGATTGCCAAGTAAATTGTAATTTGTGAGGCCTAATGAATTGTTCAAGATTGCTTGCTTACAATGTCCTGAATTGTGTTTCAGCACATATGAGATTTGTATGGGTGGCTATTTCTCCAGATGAAAATTACTCAGGATATAAGGCCCAGTGTCTCATCCTAAATTCCCACTTGATGACAAGGACATAATGAATGCACTGACCAGTGGGAAGTTATGTTCTTACATCTCCTCCCTTGATTGACCGTGCCTTGCTCAGTAGCAAACTGTAAACACATCGTGTCTTCTAAAGCGGTACTCATAGTAAGAAGCAGGCCATGCAGAGAAAACTTGTTCTAAGGACAAAGAGGTTTGGGAAATGCTGAGTTAAATATTAAACAATTTTTTACTATTTCTAATTATTTGCAGGAAGCATCTCTAAGAGAACAATATTATGGGCACTTCCTCAACTTATAAGGCCAGGTACACTTCTTTCAATACATTAGATTTTCATAGTTTTTAAAATGTTGAATTAAAGCTTTAAATGTAAGAGGGAATTATCTAAATAATCTGTTTAGGCAATGTTAGAATTGGAATGGATCAGACTTTTTTTTTAACTAAAAAGGTATCAGGCTTAGGCAGTTCTCAAACCTGAATGATATCTCAGTGTTTGTAATTTTATCTGTTTGTGTGTCTTATATATACCGGTATGTTTAACATTAAAAAAATATGTCAACTGGTTCTGTGATTAACAATGAGCAAGTTTAAGGCAGTAATAAATTCACTGAAATATTTTGCCTTCCATCAACTAACAGGATAGTAATGTTATGTGGCAGTTGGGCTATTTTTGTAGGGGAAAAGGAGTTCTCTTACTCCTCATTCTGTGTACAAAGGGATTGGCATCTGTCTCACTATTGATGTAACTAGAATGGTTCCCTTTGAATTGCTTCATAATTTCTGTTCTCTTTGTGGTTGGACTAGATTTGATTCAATGGATTTTTTTTTAGATCAATACAGTACAAGATATGTAGAAGTGGTTTCCAGCCTCTCTATAGGCAGACTGTAGTTTCAATCTAACAAGAGAACACACTCTGAGCTTGTTTCTGACTTCTCCATTTGATGGTAGGCTGGTGATAGTGGGATTGGAAATTTTTTGTGCAATTTATGTTCAAGCCAGAACAGGATGCATGTGAGGTCTGTAGGAGGTTGGTAATGGCTTAAGACAGGACTCGTGGTACATTAGAACACCCTGTTCACAAGCCAGTACTGACCAGGTATAGCTTACTAATATAAGCAAATAATGTTAACCACCTTATAAACAAGCAAACAAGTATTTCTCATCTAGATGTTAAGGCTAGCTCTAATTATGGAAGATACAAAGAACCCTGGATTTGTAAAGTAATAAGAACTGAGACCACATATGTAGGAATAAAATTCTCTATTTACCTAAAGTGATCAGTCGTGTCATGCACTGGATCTTTGAGAATAAACTAAGTCAAGTTATGATGGCATATGTTGTAAGCTTGGCACCAGAAAGGCTGAAGCAGGGGTATGGTGAGTTTGAGGCCAGCCTGTGCTACATAATGAGACTGTGTTTCAGAAGGTCTAAAGGAAAAATAAATAGAAGAGGAGGAAGAGCAAAAGAGGAGGAGGAGGAGGAGGAGGAGGAAGGCAACGAAGGAGAGGAGAAGATGAATGAAGTAGAATAGAACATTTTTAGGAATTCTTAAATTTCCTGAGATGACAGCAAGTCTTGGCACAGAAATCCCTTTGGGTGATTTAAGTCTCAAATCCTCAATAAATAAGAAAGGAGACCAGAAGATGAGCATGACAAGAAGTCAATGGCTATATGGTCAAATATCTAGAGCAGAGGAAGCAAGGATGTACACAGGAATAGAAGTGTAATACTTCTCCACCAGTGTGAAGAGTTGCATCCCAGGAATCTTAGATTTAGTAACAACCCTGAAGAACATTACTGTGGTAGAAAAGTTTGAATGACAGGCAATGGAGGGAGAACTGTAAATAAATTTCTTTGAAATAGCAATATTATAGCAAAAACCCTAGTTGACCCTAGGGCATCTTCTTTTATGTTTTATGTTTTATTTATTTTTTGTGTCTGAGACCAGTACTCAAACTCAGTATCTGGTGCTTTCACTTAATGGATAGCACTCTATCAACGGAGTGATGTTAAAGTTATTTGTATGATATCACTATGATTTGGGTCTGGAATTCCCCCTCCCCAGAGGCTCACTAGCACTAGTGAAAGGTGCTAGTGAAAGGTGCTAGTGGGCCCAAGTGAAAGGTCTTATGATCATTGGGGGACATGCCCTCAAAGGGAATGGTGGGGTCTTTATCCTATCCTAATCTGCTCTATGGTACTCTCCCTGATGTCATATGCTGCCCTACCACAGATGTCAACCTACAAGATGAACTGACCTTGGGCTGAAAGCACCAAAATGGTAAGCCAAAATAAACCTTTTCCTTTTTAAAGTGGATTACCTCAGGTATTTGCTACAGCAAGGAAAAGTTGACTAATAGAAGTCTGATTACATATGAAGTATAACTGAAGTATTAGAAGTCATGGAAACTTCAGTTTAGTTAAGAAGCAATTACAGTCTAGCAACATTTAAAAAAAGAAAAAAGAAAAAAAGAAGCAACTGATAGGAATTTTCAGTGACTCTTTCTAGTAGGTATAAATTCCTTAAAGAGGAGATGAATTTTACTACTACTACCACTACTACTACTACTAATAATAATAACAATAATGAAAAAGAAGAGGAGAGAAGGAGGAAAACATAGAAGTATCTGGCCTGAGGTTGTGGTTTTAAGTTCAGAGAGGTGATGTGGAAGGATATTTGGGCAGTAGGTTTGTTGTGAATACTAGCAATAACATTGATTTTGCATAACACTTAGCCTTTGGCTTAGGAAATCAGTCACCATGATCCTCAAGTCCATGATAAGAAGTAGGCAGAATGTCATGATGGGAGTATTGCTCAAAGAAGCCTAATCTTGCTCTGCTTAATTGTACAATTGGATCAAATAGCTTACATGTAACTTTATATCAACAGGGTCACACGTTCCTGGAATCACTGTATGTTTGTCAAAGCTGTAGCTTATTTAAAAAGATAAAGGAACTCTTAAGAAAACTTTCTGAATCAAAAATCTGCCATCGTTGCTTTGACATCAGTTAGAGCAGATGAGAAAATTGTTTCTTCAGAAGCCGTGAAGGACTAACACAGGCAGAGGGAAAGATCACATTAACGGAGAAGCCTAATTGCTACACAGACAAGATGCTGAGTAAGATAGTTGTAACTCAGTGGGAAGAAAAAGGCACAGACGTTCTCAAAAAGGATTTTGAGCTGGGTGCCAGTGGCTTACACCTATAATCCTAGCTACTCACAAAGCTGAGATCTGGGGATCATGGTTTGAAGCCAGCCTGGGCAGGAGAGTCTGTGAGACTCTTATTTCCAACAAATTACTCAGAAAAAGCCGGAAGTGGTGCTATGGCTCAAGTGGTAGAGTGCTAGCCTTGAGCACAAAGAGGCTTAAGAATAGTACCTAAGCCCTGAGTTCAAGGACCAGGACCAGGACCAACAGAGAGAGAAACAGAGAGAGAGAGAGAGAGAGACAGACAGACAGACAGACAGACAGACAGATTTTTGCATTAGTAATGATAACCGGGAAACTGGATATTATGGTTTATACAAGCTGGCCTGTCCAAGTTATAGGATATCCTTGAATGGACAAATACTTAAGTGTTACTGGAATACAGATAACAGAACTGAGTGAATGAGGCATGAAATGGCCTATGCTACCGTATAAAATATAAATCTACTCCAGAGCACATTCTTTCCCATTTGAACATCAACTGGGCTGTAAAAATCATCATGGGAAGGAGGGGGAAAGACTGAACTTTACAGGAGCAAGAATTTAATTTACATAATGGCTAAGTATCTGTAATAGCTAAATCTAAGATGGTATTCCAGACAAAACTAGTATATTTTCTCCTGTCTAACATCCGCTCTCTCTCCCATGATCTTCAGTTTTCACCCCAGTATCTGACTTGAAAAGCAAAAGATAATGTAGTTAAATACTTTTGTATGGTTTCAAAATTTCCTTCTCTCATCATTTAACTCTATAATTTTGAGAGCTTGTTTGGAGGTTCTAGCAAGGGAGCGCAGCTACTTGTATACCCTTGACCAAAGAACGGTCCTCCTCTATCAGAGATGGTCACCCTCTTTGACCAAGTGCGCAGCTCTGGGAGGGATGTGCATGGAGTGGTGAGCGAGAAAAGGGACACCGGCCTAGCCAGCCAGATCAGCCAAATCAACCCTGGTGATCAATGGGGTGAGATGTCGCAGCCAGATCGCCCTCACATCCTAACTTTATAATTTTGTCACAAGTTATTTGAGCTCTCTGAGCCTTGGTGTTTTCACCTACTGGATGACACCAATAATACTGTTTAATCTCAATAGCAGCATAAAGATTGAATGAGATAATGCAGGCAAAATGCTTAGCATAAGGACTGGGACATAACAGTGGTTTAATAAAATAACAATTGCAATTATTATTTTATCAGTTTATGTAATAATGTAATAAAAAGAACACCGAACTAGGGAGTGGATCTAGGCTTTAATTCTCAATGGATCACTTTTAATCTTTTTCCTTGGTCATGGAGCTTGAATTCAGGGCCTGGGCATTGTCTCAGAGCTTTTTCACTCAAGGCTAGTGTACTACTACTTTGAGCCACAGCTCCACTTCCATCTTTCTGGTAGTTAACTGGAAATGAGAGTCTCATGGACTCTTCTGCAAGGGCTGGCTTTGAACTGAAATCCTTAGGTCTTAGTCTCCTGAATAGCTAGGATTACAGGTGTGAGCCACCATACCCAGCAACTTTTTATCTTTTGACTATTAATTTTTTAGGTAGTAATAATGATATTATTGATCATAAATTCCCATAGGCTTATTCTGCAGAGGAAAAGAATTACGAATATTTTCATTTATAAAAAATATTTAAGTATAAAGATATGGAAAAGGAAAAGTATATGCAATCACAACTCATGCCTAAAACTAGAACAGGACAAGTAAAATATTTTATCAGCTAGTTGAAATCGCATCTAATAATAAGTCATTAGACAAACTTATGATTAAATAATTTTAGATACCTTATTAAATTGCTATTAAATAATTTTCAAGTAAAATATATAGTTATATTAATAATTATTAGATAAATAATAATTTATCTAATGGAAATATAATAACTATGTTCTGTTAGAAATTTTCAAACTAGTGGAATGTGCCTTTCTTAAGTTAGTCTTGGATTTAAAAAAATCCCTTGATGAACCCCAAGATAAGGACTCAAATTGTTTTTCTTGCTTGCTATTGTTTCTAACATAAGATGATTTATTTGTTGCTTTGTATGTCCCTCCCTCACAATATAAGCCCTGTTTCACTATATTGATGTTGGTATAATTTGTGGAGGGGAAGGGAAAAACAAATTGTTTAAATAGGGATACAGGTAAACCCATTGCAACAATGAGATGTACAAGACTTTATGTCGAAAAACAAACTTTACAACTTTGGCGTAGGGGGGTGGACAGGAGGGGGGAGAGATGGGAAGGGACGGTAGAGGGGAAACAAAAGAGAGGCAACAATGCTTGATAAGAAATATACTCATTACCTTGCTCATGTAATTGTAACCCCTCTGCATGGTAGTTTCACAATTAAAAAACTTTAAAAAAAACCTGAAGTTGCACATAATTGGTTATTGATAATATAATAAAATTAAATGGATATTTTAAAATACCTACTATGTACCATGCATAATCTAGTAGTAAATGTTAGATGTGGAGAGTTAGGATCCTTGTATCTCTTGTAATAATGTGCAGTGACATCGACCTTATAATGTATGTGTTTCCATCGAGTCATCTATTAAAAGACTATTATGATACTTATCTGCCATGCAAAGGAACTATAAATTGGTTTGAATGTTAAGCTTCACTCAGGAAAAACACTATCTAAGCAAAAGCCCCTGCATTGTGTCATTCTTGCATTGGATGCCATGGTTAATAGACGCAAAGTACAAACCACTGAATTATGCATTTGCCAGTATAATTCTGCCCCAGTGCAAGGTACTGTTGGAAATCAGCCCAGCAAAGGGCAGCAGAAAAAGTTCCTGGTTTTGAAAACTGCTGAGAAGAGGACATGGTAAGGGACAGCAAGCACACACAGAACAGCAAACCTGCTGGCTATGGTCACTTATCTCCTGCCACTGGTGCGGAGCCAGTATTGTGTAACCGAACTTATTGATTGACTAAGAATGCTAGTAAAGGGTCTCACAGGAAGTGCACAAAGACAAACACTTCAGAGAAAGATGATTTGACCAAATGTAAGCAAGCCATGTGTGGAACAGAGATTAACAGAGGGTTCAGTTTTGTTTACACGCATCTCAGCTGTACGAATGGAAGTCCCAACACAATGAACACCAACAGATGCTTTGCACTGGGGAAAGCTCTTTTGCACATTCACATTTACCTATTGGCCAAAAGGTTCAGAGAGTTTTGTATGTATCTACACTCAGGGCCAACAGAAGAAAGGACCCTCTTTCAGACTCGTGCCACAGGTTCACTCTGCTTTTAAGTCAGCATAAATTCCTACATGAGCCGCCATCTCTCTCACCAGCCTGGCCAGTATGGTCGTGGTCCTTCATTCCCAGGATGTCCTAGGGCTGCATCCTGCACACCTACAATTTACCGTATGCTCAATTTCACTTGTCCTCTCTTTCATATGTGTCACAGGGCTATGTAATTCAGCTTCCTGAAATCTTCCGATTACCTAGTTCCACTGACTTTCTCATTCCTCATGAAGACAGACTTTGAAGAAGAGACCTCAGAAATCTTTTAGCCCAAAACCTCTCTTCACAGTAGAAATCCCCTAAGAACCTAGCAGAATGATGAATATGACCTCTGAGGCCAGTTCACCCAAAGACTAGATTCCAGTTGGCTTACAATTTAGAATGTTAGTTCCAGGGGTGCCAGCCATTCTGCTGTGAGAACCTTCTGTAATAGATCATAGGGTTATAATAGGACAGAGCCTTGTTTCAAGGTAGCACTCTGTGTCAGGGGACAGTAGTACAGATTATCCAGTTGTCTGTGAACTCTTGACTGGAGGATCTTACGCAAACTTTATGATTCTAAATTGCTTTTTATTCATCCAACTACTAATTGTAACTTGTTACTAGATCAAACATAAAGCTTATTTCCAAATTGGACATCTCTCCCCTATTAGGTATAATCATTATTTACCTTTTAATTTCTTCTAAACTATTCCCTATCAGCCTTTACTGATACTGTTTAATGTAGTTTTTTTTGTTGTTGTTGCTGAAACCAGTTCCACAGGATAAAGGAAATAAAATTCTGATTCTTGCTTGCAACTAACCATTTGATTGGCAAAGAAAATATTCTAATTTTCCAGAGATGGTAGAAATAACATTTTTGCCAGAAAATTACATTTTCAAGCACAAAGCAATATTCTCAACAGACTAATTTCCCATCCGAAGATTAAAGTATAATTTTGTTTCACTTGAAATTCATATGACACAAAGAAAGAAGACTGTTATGTCAAAATTGAAACAAATCACACACCTCTACCACCTGACTCTAAACCAACTATCTAAATTATGAAGCAAAACTAACAAATATTGTGGATATATTAGGCTCCAGAAAAATCCTTCTATTATTTTTTATGAATAAAGGATTTAGATAAAGAGGTACCTTGTTATATACTTAATTTATTCTTCAAGTAAAGAAAACACAATCTCTATGGGTGACGTGGCTTCAATTTACCAAATAAAATTGATGCCATATTCTAGATGAGAAGTTCTTGGGCCTTCCTCCTCCTCTTTCTCCTGACCAAACCTCCTTTTATTTTTCCTCATTTGTTTTTTTTTTTTTTTTTTTGCATATCCTGAGCCTTCTCTCCAAAAGACATGGCCTTAAGATGTTGTTGGGTTTTCCCCCTAAATTGATCATTTTGATGTCAGGTCATTTTAGAACTAGTGATTAGTGAATACAATAAATCACCAGTAGCATGTTTGAAATTTTGATGCATTAGTTATTTCCACCAGGACAAAATAGAACTCTGAGCAACATCCACTTCTAAATCTCCAGATGGAAAACTGGTTTGTTAAGAGTATTGTTTTGTGCTTGCAGATGTAGGCCCTTTATATTGAGAAGATCTAAAAAGTACCTGCTATCTTTAAAATTATTTTTAGACGTTTTTCTCTGCATCATGTTTATTCAGTCCCAAGATACTTTTTAGAGTTTAAATCATGTCAATTTTTACAATTCTGTGTCTCATAAATTTCAGGGCATAGGCACAGTACATTCTATCCCTTTGTTTGAGAAATGCCTATGATAGTGAATCATTTCTTAGAGGCATGCTCCAAAATTGGCAGGTCATCTGTCTCTTTGTCCTCATCTTATTTATCCTCTCTCTGAAAAGGTCTTTGTACAATGGAGTTAACAAACTCCACATAAAGCGAGCATCTAGATGTATATATTTTGAAGCTATTGGTTCCACAAATATTTTAGTGTTGGTGATTATGGGTGTCCCTGTCAGAGAAGGCTTGTTTACATGAACTCCTCTCTGAGAATACACATGGACTAACATTAGCAGTGGCAGTAGGATTTTCAGGGGACAGAATTTTCAGGACAGTGTACAGCATCAGAGCCCGGGGGGTCATGACCTTGCCTATTGATCCAGTCTCTCTAATTTCCACAGCTTGCTGAGGCTTGTTCTTCCAGCCTGCTGGTGTACATTAGAGCAGAAATCCATAACATGGCCATGTTCATCGAAGCACAGGAAGAAACTAAATTAAATGTTAAAAAACAATCTGAGGCTAGAGTTGGAGACAATTCATCATGATCCTAGACGCCAGGCAGGTGGGATGACCAAGGATTCTTCAGCCGATAGACCCCCAAATGGAATATGGAAGGGCCTTGGTGCCTCATTTGTCAGGTACGGTGTGGAGAGTCTGAAAACACACGAGGTCAGCTCTTTCAGCTGCAACATATTTTTCCTCAAAAATGAGATATTACACATCTGAAAAGTGTAGGTGAAGTAAATTAGCAGGAGGAATGGGGAGAAACAAATGGAATTTCTTATGAAAAACATGTCAGGGATAGTGTTTTGGTAATTTCCAAAGACAGTGATGCTTCTGCTCATGCCAGACTATTATTTTCATCCCACCGTGTTCTGGGTCTAGCTGCTTAGATTTATGTTAAAGGGTGGAAAAGATCTCATCACAATCATGGCCTTTCTTCTGGGTGACAGAGATCAGAACAGAAGCACTTCTGGCACCCTGAAATGAAGGCTGTGTATAAAGGTAAAAATGAAGTTTGTGTGTGAAGGTAAAGGACATCTATCTGACATCCTGATGTTTCCAAACATCTGGAAGATTCCTTTCACTCTACTTTCCATAATCGCTGTGTCACACCAGGTAGACAGAGCTGGACACAGTACTGCTTGAGGCTTTGGACATTGCCAAAGGTGCTCTTTTCCGCTTCTTCAGTTGATCTCATTTATATTGGATGTGGGGCTCGTGTCATTATTTGCCATTTACCTATTGATTAATCTAAAATGTTTAACCTGAAGGAAGCATCACAAATGGCAGATTGTTCTGCTGGGGGCTGCTGCAATTCTGGGATGCTATCCTCAGAAGGCATTATCCAGGTGAATTCCACGCGAATGAAGACGACTAGAGTGTAGCGGTGCCCTCTGGTAGGAAATCAGTTCCTATGTGTTAGGGGCTTGCAACAATGATGATTTAAAGGCTGATGGAATTGCATTAAACAACAGCAACATTCTAGAACCAATTCAGTCCTCAAACAGGCTGCACTCTACCTACCTACAAAAGGATGGGGAGTTCTCTGTGTTACAGACTGAAGTTCTTATTGGGCTATCAGAGAGATTTTTTTTTGTTGTTGGAGGGGAAGAGAGATACATGAACCTATCAGCAAATCTAGACTAATTAAAACAACAGAGGTAAAAGATGCTAGCAGGAAACAGGCTCCAGGACAGTGAAGGACTGGCCTTCTAGTCTAAATAAAACATACAACTTCCTAAATAAAGCCCAGAGTACAAGCTTTCCTTCTAAAGTCTGCATCTGTCTCTATGGCTTACTCCCTGCAACAACCGTGGGTAGGTGGTTTTTCTGTACTATAAATTTCTGTTTAGGAAAATGTGGAATATAATAGCATCCTAATAGTGTTGCATTAAATGAGATGATATATCCAACAAGCCTATAAAGCGAGCCTAGCACATCCTAAACCCTCTCCAGATAATACTATTGTGTACTACTATTTCCTGTGAGATCCTCTATCCCTGCATACCTTCCACTTATCTATTCATTTTAAGTAAACACGCCCATAAAGGACAGTGTTCAAATACTAAGTTTAATGTGATAAATTTTCAAATTGAACACAACTACATAATCTCCATCTAGGTATGAAACAGATTTTTACCAGAACCTCAGAAGTTTTTCATATGCCCTTCCCAGACATCAGCAACCCCAACAAATATAACTATTAGTCAAATTTCTTTAATCAGGTGTTAATTTTGTCTGCTTATCAACCTCATATAAAGGGGCATGTGCAGATTTGGTCTTTTGCACCCGGTTTCTTCTTGAAGCATTACGATTATGAACTCCATTTACTTGTAGCAGCAACTTGTTAATACCTATTTCTGAGGGGCTGTTTTCCTATTATAGACTTAGGAAATACTTGTGTTTTATTAAACAATTATTAGGAATATAGGAAGTAATTCTTTACCTAAAATTAAGTTCTAAGGCTGAACATTATTTACTATGAAATTTTATTTAAATTAAAAATTATGAAAATTTGGGTCGAAAGAAACTCCATTCAAAAGTCCTGTACCTGGGAATGCTTCATGGGAGAGCAGTGAGCTTGCTGGCTGGTACCTGGCCTTCTCTAGAGCCAGCAATGCATGACCACCAGTGATTCACCGTCTCCAAGCACTTCCTCTGAGCATTGCTAAAGTATGGACTTGCTTGTGTGAACACACCTATGAAGGGTATGCATTCAGAATGTAGTGTAAACCAGTGAACAGGCCTCAAGTCCTCATTCTCTAAATAGGAAAACTAGGTTCCAGAGGAAGCAATTGCTCCCCCACAATCACAGAAGCAGTAAGAAAGTTAGGATTGAATGGAAAGAAGGGGAAAAGTCAAGGAGTTAGGATGTGGGTTTTAGCAGGTGCAAAAGCAGAGCTACCTTGGGTCCTGTCTCTTTCATTCTACATAAAGACAAGTTGTTTCCTAATAGTTTGAAGTATCCTCAGACTGTTGATATTCATAATGGAACATTTGTTTATTTGTTCATTTCTTTGTTTTTGAGATAGGGTCTTGTTGTGACACTTATGCTGGTCTCCAACTCGCCTCGAGATCCTCCTGCTTCAGCCTCCAAAGTGCTGGGATTTCTGGTGTGCATTACCACACCCCACACACTGGAGCATTTTTTAACAGACAAATACTCTATACTAGGAAGGCGCTAAATATCCATTGCCACTTAAGTATAATTTGAATTTGCCAAAGGAAAGTTGGTGCCTGGTCAAATAAAACAATTATTTTCCCCACAGAGAAATGTCATTTGATGACAGCATTTGCATTTGTCCCTTCTACAATGATACAGGAGTTTCATCAAGTACCTGAATTTAATCTGGGGGATCAAGATTTATTCAGTAAGGTTCATTAAGAAGTAGAAGGCAATTGGCTCTGATCTTCAATCACGAAGTTATACTAGATCACGTGTGCTACAGTGTGGTCACCATTGTTTCATTGCATCTATTTGGTATCATGTAATCTATCCTAGATTATTCAGAATTTACAAAGAAATTTTCTAAATCTTAGTGTTGCAATGAAGAACAATTGAACAAGTATCAATGGTATGAAGTCCTGCATCTTTGTCAGTGAAGCAGAAATTAAATCCCTTGAATAGAAGAATTTTCCTGGCTCAAAGTCTAGAGAAGCATACTAGGAATAGGAAAAGTTGTGCTCCAGACCTGGATTAATTAGTGGATGCCATTCAGTGTAAAAAGGTAACTACAAACTACTTCATCTCTTTTTTTTTTTGCCGGTCATGAGGCCTGAACTCTGGGCCTAGGTGCTGTCCCTCAGCTCTTCAGCTCAAGGCTAGCACTCTACCATTTGAGCCACAGCACCACTTCTGGCTTTTTCTGCCTATGTGGTACTGAGGAATCGAACCCAGGGCCTCATGCATGCAAGGCAAGCTCTCTACCACTAAGCCACCTTCCCAGCCCCATCTCCTTTACTTCTGAACAATCTTACTAGACTTATCTATAGTCCCAAATCCAAACTGTAAAAGTATATTTTTTGTTCAAATGTATACCTATTATTGATGTATTAATTTCTATTTTTTCAAGCAGAGAAATGGCTGATGTTTGTGCTCCAATGACTTTAAAATGTTTTTACTTTACATTTTTATTTTTTATATTTTTTGAATTGTTCTATGCTATTATTCTATACAAACTTTACTTTTTTATATGAGATGGCTTCTTGTTCCTGTAAATTTCTACAAATTTACTACTGTAATATATCTTCAGGCTTTGAAACCATTTTATTCTTACAAATGCATAATTTTGTTCTACCTGATATGGTAGGAACCTATACAAAATTATACAAATGTACTATTTTAGTCCTACCAAGAATAATATGAAGCGTATCTTGGAACTGTTAGTGTAAACGATTTTCTTCTCTGAATAAGTAGTGGACTAGACTTTTTTTTTTTTGGTCGGTTGTGCAGCTTGAACTCTGGTCCTGGGTGCTGTCCCTGCACTCTTCAGCTCATGGCGATTGCTTGAGCCACAGCACCACTTCTGGCTTTCTAGTGGTTTACTAGAGATAAGAGTCTCATGGAGTTTCCTGCCCAGCTGGCTTTGAACTGTGATCCTCAGATCTCAGCCTCCTGAGTAGCTAGGATTACAGGCGTGAGCCACCAGCACCTGGCTAGACTAGACTTATCCATACCTATTCAATAAAGACACAAGCAGAAAAAAGTACAAAGAATAAATTGTAAACCTCACATGAATCTTTAATATGTTTGCATATATATATATATGCATATATATATATCAACCATCCATCCATATATATATATATATATATGGATGGATGGTTGATGGATAAATAAGCTAAAAGTTGCCCAATGAAGCAAAATAAGAAAAAACAGCAGAGTCTAAAAAACCCCTTTGCATGAATATAAGCTCATGTATGGCTAATCCCACTTAGCTGTTAAAAAATACAGAGTCACCCAGGCATCACTGCCAATCTATCTGGACTTGGAAAAACAGGTGCTTGCTGTGAGGAATAAATTGACTGTAGCAACAGCATAGCAATTACAAGTATTAAAAATATGGTATCTTATTTAGTTATGGTCAAGTTAAGAATCTTCATGAGCTCAGAGAAAAGGATTTTCAGTTCTAAGTTTGTGGCACTCTCTGTTCTCCAGTCTCCACATATTAAATTTCCTGTTTATGATTCTATTCAGAAAGACACATCCTTTTGAATTAAGAAATGGACAGAAAGAATGACATTGCCCCATTTGTAAGGAAATGAAAATAACTAGAAAAAAATTATATTAAGAGAAGCAAGCCAGGCCCAAAGAAATGTAGGTTGCATGATTTCCCTCATTTGTAATAACTAGAATATGTATATGATATTCTTAGGAGAGGATCACAATAGCCCAATCGGTAAGTGCTTAGCTTCATATATATAATGAAGCATACCAAAATAAACTCCAAGAATTGGAAACAAGAGATTCTGATTATGCAGTTATTTCTATTTTTTTTCTGTTTTAGTTTTTGGCACTCTTTGTCTTGTATATAAGATTATCTGATCTATGGAAGGGAAAGGAGATCACAGAAACAGCAGGACAAAGGATGGACTAATACAACAATGATACTCACTAGATACTATGTTAGAAATGAACTTTACAACTTGGGGAGGGGGAGAAATTGAGGGAGGGGAGAACAGTGTTTAAAAAGAAATATACTCATTACCTTACTTATGTAACTGTAACCTGCCTGTACATCACTTTTACAATATTAAGAAGAAATGGAAATGTCCCCTGGGACCCATTCAGGCCATACCTACAAGGCATGATTATGACTTTATTGATAATTTCCCAATCAAATAGGGTTTTTGGTCATCATAAGGGCTGATTTCCATAAATGGCCAAACAATCAATGAAATTGATGTTATCTCAAGTACCTTAACAACTGAATTGGATTAACCATGCATGCATCCATAGATAGCTCATTGATTGGCCATTATTGTGGCTGATAAAACCAAGTCAACTGGAAAAGAGCTCTTTCAACCTAGCTTTGTAGACAAACTTTAAGTCTTTACTGGGAACTATCCAAGATGATTGGCCCTTTGAAGTGGAACCGGGAATAAGTCTAAAGAGATTATGACCATAAGAGGGGCAAGCAAGAGATTCCAGTACGAGAGAGCTCTAGCTATTGTAAATACACTCAAGAAAATATTCAATGATTGGCTTAGTAGGGCTGACCTAATTAAACCAATGGACATTTAATATTCTTCTGTTGGCATGATGGTCAAAAGACAGAATAGTCTTCTCTCACCGGGATGAGGTCCATCAACGAAGTAATTAACCCAAGTAAGATCTTCCAGAGCAAACCCAAATTTATTCTCTCTGACTCATAAGAAGATGTTAACCTCCAGAGAAACTCAATGTTTTTGATAAGCAAAGGGTAGAAAGTTTCCTTTCCATCTACAACATGAAAATTGTTACATGTATATGTGATATCTTTAAATGCTCTAAATATAATTTATACTCACCTTTTTATTTTCTCCATTTTACCCAAAGGAAACTAATGAGTGATTACATAACTTGATCAAGGTCATCTAGCTACTTAAGTAACACAAATGGGGATCTCATGGAGGTTAGGGGCTGAGAAACACCAGAAACCTCTGGGAGTAAGAAGGGCCTGATCTGGGAATTTTGAGACCAAGCAAGAGAGGAAAAGAATCTATTCTAAGGAAATTAGAAGAGAGTTGCACAGATACAAAACACCAATTTGATCTCTGTCCTCACAGTGATATGATGGTTCAGAATCACTCTATACAAAAAAAGACCTAACCATAAATATAATTTGCATTCATGCCATTTTTTTGAGTTATTACCTAAAGAAAACCTAATCTACAATTTTGCTTTATCTTCAATGTTACAAGTTTAACAAATACATATTGAGGAAGTTCAATATGTTCAAGTTTTTGCCTTGGATAAAGCAAACATCTAAAAACCTAAGATACTGTTGAATAGTAGTGAGTGTTACAAAGGCAATGAAACAGTATCTGGCAAAGAAGGAAGAAATGGACACTCAGGTTAACCGTCCTCAACAATGGCTTCACTGAGGAGGAGAGGACATAAAGGAGGGATCTGAGCCACGAAGAGTAACAAGCTAGACAAGTGCCGAGTGGAGCACTTCAAGCAAGGGACACAACTGCCCCAGAGTGGAAATAAACAGGGAGCCTGTTTCCAAAGATGATTAAGTGGAGACCATCAGAGAAGAAGCCAGGAGGGAGATTGTGCAAAGATCTTTCTTTTTAGAGGCGCTTTAGGGTTGTAGATAAAATTGAGCTGAATATACAGACGGTTTCCATATACCACTTTGCTCCCTCCAGTGTCTCTTACTGACATCTTGCCATAGTACACATTAATTACAACTGATACTCCAACACTGACATATTAGCTAAAGTTGATAGTTTAATGACAATTGGCTCTTTGTGTTGCACATTTCACTGGTTTTGACCAATGTACAATATATATATACACACACACATATATATATATCTACTATCATAATACTAGATAGAATATTTTCACCCTTCCCCAAGTCCTCTATCTTCCACCTATACATCCCAATTTCCTTCCCTAAGCCTGTGGAAATCATATTCCTGCCCCTACCATTGTCTCTGTAGTTGTGTCATTTTCAGAAAGTCATATAGTGGAATTCATTTCCTATGATGCCTTCTTACACTGTTTTTTTTTTCTTACACTGGTTTATATGAGATAGGGAAGCACCAAAAGGTTTTTCGGTATCACACGGACTTGGTAACAGCTTTTAAAAATCCCCGAGTTGCTTTATAGCAATGGGAGAGAGTGAGAGAGGTGTGGGGGTCTCTGCATCTGGATAGGTGAGAGGGCTAAGTCCTGGGATGGGTACGTAGGGAACATGAAGAAATTGGGACAGACTTGGTGTATATTTTGTGAATGGGTTGGATTTGCTAATGAATTAGATATAGCAGATGAAGAAGACAGGGGTGTCCAGGTTTCTGACCTGAGAATGTAAGTGCATGTGATGGCATCATTTATGAAGATGGGATGTTTTTAAGGCTCAACAGCAGAAATCTGAAATAGTTGTTGGATATCCAATTGAAACAAATCAATTAAGTTGTCAGATGTCCATGAAATCAACCTAAAAAAAGCTTCAAGTGGGAGAATGCCAGCCTTGAATGAAAAAGCTAAGAGACAATGCCCAGGCCCAGAGTTCAAGGCCCAGTACCAGACCAAAAAAAATGTTGAAAGTTATGCATAAATCTTAGGTTGTCTATGCTGTTTAACAAAAAAACCCAAATGTAGCCAGTTTATAAATGACAACATTTTTATTTTTCACAGTATGGAGATTTGGAAGCCCCAAATCAAGGTACCAACAGATTTAGAATCTGATGAGGGCCTTATTCCTCTGTCTTTACCTAAAGGAAAGGATCTGTTGTCATGACCTAATCATCTCCCAAGTGACCAACCTCCAAATACCATCACCTTAAGGGATAGATTTTAAAGTAACACAGGTATTCAGTACACGGCTAGTCCTGTGCAACTTTAATGATAGCCTCAACTGCTTAAAAACTTTACACTGAACTTCTAGCTAGTAGAGAGTCTTTGTGGGCACCATGGTAGTTGAATGGTGCTACCCCAAAGGTATTCCAAGGCCTTACCCCTAATAACTGTGAGCGTGATCTTACTTGGAAAAAAAGGGATGGTTATTGTGTAATAAAGAATCACAAAGAGAGATTATCCTGAATTAATTAGATGGGTTCTAAGTCCAACATTAAAGATGCTTATTATAAAAGGCAAGAGGAAAAGGCCGTGTGAAAAACAGAGATAGAAACAAGCTATGTCTTCCCAAACAAGGGACACACATCTGCCAGAAGTCAGAAGTCTCCTCCCCAGTGCCTCCAGAGAGAGTATATCCTATCCCAGCTTGATTTGAGACTCTTGGCCTCCAGAAATGTAAAGGAATCAATTTCTATTGCTTTAAGCCACCAAGTTGCAGTAATTTGTTACAGCAGTCAGAGGAAACTAACACAGCCCTAATTTTCAAGTCTTATCCCTGCCTGATCTAAGCCATCAAAGCAGCTCCAGGGAGCCAAGGCCTCCAGAAGCCATGGTTTCTTGTCACCAGGCAACCAGAGCACTTGGAAGTCCTGTCTCCTTGTCATGAACACAGCACTCAAAGTTCCATTTGTTGCTTTTGACCACTGGCCTTGGAAAGAGTTAGAAATTCAGTGGGGAATTCAGAGTGATGTGACTTGTCATCTAGGAAAGTGACCAGATGAGAAGTCACCAATTATGGGCTTCCTTAGCAGAGGGAAATGAAAAATAATTGTTGGAAATGGCACAAAAGCCATTTCTGGAGAGGTTCCCATTTGTGACACACAAGTCTCTGGGAGAGATTCTGCTACAAAACTGCTATGCCAAATATTAACAGAAAGATCTATGTTCTTTGTAATTCAATCCAATGTCAAGGTAAAATGGCAAATAGAAGTTATATGAGTTTTGTGTGACAGATATTTTTCATTCATATTCCATATTATCTACAACAGCTTGAGTGTCTAGCTGTTTCACAGTAAGCCTAACATTATTGTTATTTATATTAGAAGATGTTGAAGCAAAAGAACAAAGTGACTAAGACTCACAGTATGGAATCAGACAGTCATGGGTCTGAATGCTGACTCTCGTATAGGCAAACCATGTAATAATGAGAAGAGTCACTCAGCCTCAGCGTTATCATCTTTAAAACAGGATAAAAGCAGCTGGGCATGAGTGGCTCATGTCTGTAATCCTAGCTACGCAGGAGGCTGAGATCTGAGTTTCCCAGTTTGAAGCCAGCTTGAGCAAGGAAGTCTGTGAGACTCTTGTCTCCAACTATTAAAAAACTGGAACCGGGAGCTGTGGCTCAAGTCATAGAGCACTATCTTTGCATGAAAACAGCTCAGGGACAGTAACCAGGCCCTAAGTTCAAGCCCCAGGATCAGCATCAAAAAAAAAAAAAAAAAAAGGATGGAGGTGGAGAGAGTAGCAACGGTACTACTATTCAAATCATAGATTTGTTAAGAAATGACAGGTATAATACATTGAACACCATATATGACACATAGCCATCGTTGTTGAAATTTAGAGATTAAGTTTCATGTATTAATTCAACAGTCCTTAGTACATATGTTTCACAGTAGATGGTGGATGAGTAACTATTCACAAGTGATTGCATATTGGCATTTCCTTCCTATTCAAAAGCATTATCAGGCTTGGTCAGATTTTCATTGCTGTGACAAAATTCCTGAGGAAAAAAACTTAGAAGAGAAGATTTCACCTTCTAGAACTTTCAGCCCATGATTGTCTGGCTCCAGGTGAGGTATAATAAGAACAATAAGAACACATAGTTCAGAAGTCTGCTCATGTCATGATGGCTGGGAAGCAGAGAGAAGTAAAGGGACCTAGGACAAGATAAACCTTCGAAGGGCACAACCCCTGTAACCTACTCCCTCCAACTAGGCCCCATTACCTAATAGTCCATTCAGCTGTAAACTCATGATGGATTGTCCACTGATGAGGTTCACAGCCCCATGAGCCAATCACTTCTCAATAGATTTACCAACTGGGACCAGAAGCCAAAGGCAACGTTTCATACACAAACCATAATACCATTCCCAACTGACTTCCCCAGAACACAAAGGCCAGAAGACAAAATGAAAATTTGGATGTCTACAATCTTTGGGAGTATGTCAGTCTTCTACTACCTCCTTCTCTTTGCTGCTGAACTTTGAAATGGAGAAGCAAGTAAACTTGGAGCAGCAATAAAACAGCCCCATCATTCTATATGGTTTCTATTCCCTCCAGTCCTGCTGGCTTAGGTGGGCAACCCCAGGCTTCCTATCTGAAAGGTAGACAGTTACCAGAGCTGTGTTCCCATTTTCACTGTCTGGAAAGGACATAAAAACTCTCCAGTGTTCAATTTTGGACACTTTATAAGAATATCTCTTCTGGGATGGGAAGGGGAAACAAAGGAGGAGGCTACAATGCTTGATAAGAAATGTACTCATTATCTGGCCCATGTAATTGTAACCCCTCTGTACAGTATTTTCACAATAAAAAATTTTTTTAAAAAAGAATATCTTTTCTCTGTCCTGGAAATCATTTATAAGTTATATTGTGCTATGTGGCCTTAAGAGAGTCAGCTTACCTTTCAAGGACTCTCAATAATGTCCAAATTATACAAAATTTACCTCATACTTCTGTTGTGAAGTTAAATGAGAAGAGCACTTAGTAAATTAATTACAAATTGAAGAGGGATATCAAAATTTTCTGCAGATGAAAGCCAGCACAATTTGGATGGCTTGCTCTAAGAAAAATAATTTAAAATTATTGGGTACACAATCTTTCAAGGTGTTTAGAAAAGCGGGGGTCTATGAATGGTATGCTTCGTGGCAAATTTCTACCTTGAGGAAAATAAAAAACAGACAATAATCACTGTAAAGATTATTAGCATAGACATATTTGGTCTTACTAGAAGGGAGAAATTTGGACCATGATGTAGTTACTAAGAGAAAGGGAAAAGAACATTTAACACAAACTTTTCTGCCTCAAGCTGACTTTGACCTTGGGTTTTCTCTTATGTGGAAAAGACCAGCACAAAGGTTTTGGAATGTGTGTGTGTTTCAAATAGATTTGATTCATTTAAGTGCATTTATGCTTCAAGAAGACCCTATGTTCTTCACTGTGAAGCCGGCATTAAGCAAAGGCCTCCAGAAGATAGAACAGAGGGTCTGCATCTAAAACTTGCAGCCCAGCTGAAGAGACAAGTCAGATACTGGATAAGAAGAAAACATGAAGTGATGGTGTTATAAACTTGACTCCTGAAGATGTTATTCTCATTCTCAGTACCCTTTTAGGACAATCTTGAGTCACTCTGGAAACTGCACCATGACCACTTAGTGCTCGGATGTCCAGTCTACTCAATTCATATTGTATTTCAGCCATGGGGGCTAACTGGTCATGTATCTTTTCCTATGAGAACTCTAGCATTCTTATCATATTGTTTGAGGGTATGTTGTTACTGTTTATGAGGATGGTGATTTTCCTCAGCAAGAGGAAACACCATTTGAAGGCAAGAACCAGGGCATGTGTTTCCATATGTTTCCCCAGGCTGTATTCTGCCAAGTTAAATGGAAGAATATGTGTCAAATGTTAAGGCATAACATTCAGACAGATTCTAAGGCACAAAAGAATGTCAGAGAGAAGATACGCCAGCCAGACATGCTTAAAGAGGTTTTCAGGAAAAAAGATGAGCTAAGTTTTCACGAACTTCATTTCTCACAGTGAAGCATTTCTTCCTAGCTACATAATACATAATTCCTACTTCGCACTTTAATATGCCTGCTTGGAATTATGCAGAGAATTTTAAAAGAGAGTTAGTGATTTGTTCACCTGAAGAAAGAAGTTGTTCATAGAGTGACTACAGGAAAATGGCAAAGATAGATATTGGAAGAAGCTAGGAAGAAATAGAGTTAGACTATATGTTCAAAAATGATAAGATATCAGAAGTATGGTAAAGACCTGTGGGAGGCCTATGCCATTTCATGTGGACTTAAGGGCACACAGCTGCAAATGTCACCATTACGTGGAAGAGAGATGAAAGGACTAAACACATGGCAGCCAAGTTGGGGACTGACGGGTGAGAGCAACAGTCCACTAAAAGGAGCCATGGCTGCCCATTCAGGGGTGGGAAATGTCAGGTCTACAGGTCATGTAAAGCCAACAAACTCATTCGGTACAGGTACAGGTGAGACAGACACACATGCCTCATGTATTCTCACTGCTTGCCTGTGGACAGCCATCTGGCTGTAATGATCATTTTGTGTGGCCTACAAATGTTACAAATATCCAAATGGCCCTTGGCAGAATAAAAGTGCATGACATTTCAAATGGGAGCATAGTTCCCTTAGCTTCTCCCTAGGAATGACCTTTTCTGTCATAGAATTGCGACCTCTTTGACCAATGCAGCAATAAAATAAAAGAAGGGCCACTAAGTCAGTCAAGTAGATAGGCTAAATAATTAACCCTAGCAAGAATGGCAGAACAAACAATTCTACAGCATGAACTCCTTCTTATTCTAGCCTAAGCATTGACACCCCTCCTATTTGTATATATTATGCTCCTCAGTAATGTTATCTAAATATCTGGAGGTTTAGGCACATAGTATATGCTCACCAAATCCTTCCTGAATGAATTGAGAGGGGGTATGTATGATTTTATTTTCACTTAAAGTCAAGTGAGTCTTTGTTCCCAGAGGTTCGGTATTCCAGGGTTCCATTGATCACAAAGGATGACCTTGTCATCCAATGCACTTCTGTCTCTTATATTCCTTTAGCTTTTTTTCCGCAACAATAAGACCCTAGGGGCTGGATGCAGGATGAAACTATCCCCTGCTGTGGGAAGGATCCAATTTCTCAGCAGTATGATTTGTTTTTCCTGTGTACAGAAAATGCAGCAGCTGAGACAGAGCCTCCTCTTATAACCAGGGCAGACAAAAACTAAATGCCACTTCAGAGAACTCACCCCAACAAGGGCAGAGCTGTGCATTAATGAAACCTCATTTGGCACAAGGTAGCCGTAGACATCCCTATGCAGTATCTCCCTATTCTGATTGTGCCTTCCAAAAGGACCACTGGGGACTGCATGAGACCACTGTAGACAACCGATAAATGCCGTCTTCAAAGCCACTCATCCATTCTTAATGGACAGCCCGTTAATTTGAGGTCTAGGTCATGCATTTGAATGCTATGCACTGAACACCTCTTCAGCGAGAAAACCTGGTCTTGCCTCAGGGTAAATGGTGATTCATTAATTATAATTAAATTAGGCTGGTGGCTTAAACTAGATGTGACAAAATGAAAATCCCCATATAAAACCTGAGATGCATATCACAGGCCTTCTGTCAATAACATCTAGTTTTTGTCTAAGTGGATTTAAAGGGAACAAGATGCTCTTCTCAAAGAAAAAAAATAAACTACCTCAGTTAAATAGGGAAATAAATAACTTCTGAATGTTTCTCTCTTTTTCACGCAGGTCTGGGCCTAGAAACCTGGAAGGACTGATAATAAGGGTTTTAAGTGTCCTCTGAGTATATAGGAGACACCCAGTCCAATCCTAGCTTTCGTCCCTTCAAGGTTGGCCATGAAGCTGACCTACCCCAGTCTACCACTGTTGGGGTATAACATGACTTCTTTTTGGCATAGTCAACACCTCTGTACACAGTAAGTAAAAAAAAAATGGGATAAATCTTTGGCTAAAAGTCTGGCTGGTCTCTGAGAATAGGGGCAAAAGTTAACATACTAGACTAGAAATAGGGCAGCCGTCTCCTAACTACATAATTTTAGCACATCAATAAAACTCTCTTGCCTTATCTAGAAAATAAAAGACTAAAATTTATTTCACCAGGATGATGAAAGCAATGAACAATATGCCACAATGTGCTGGATGTCACACTTGCTACTACTACTGTAGGTCTGAAACAAGACAAAGAGCCAAGCATCAAATCAGAAGTAGAGTGAGTGCAAGTGCATACACTGGTTTGTCTAGGGAATTCCTGGTTTATCGCTGTTGACAGGGTGTCCCCTTCCATTTAACACTATTGGACTCTCAAATGTGTTCTGAGTTTGAACAATAAATTATATGGGAACAAAAGGATTAGAGGGTAGCGCAAAATCACCAGGTGCAGAAGACACCTGGTAGTTCAGTTTGCACTCTCTGTTACCCTTTCTCCCTCTAGAGAGAACTAAACCAATGTGAGCCAAACCAAGATTATGGATTTCTGAAAGCATGCAAAGCCAAAAAAGAATTTACTCACTATTTGGCTGAGTTCCTATCATTCATCAATCAGTAGGCCAGACCTGACAGATAGTATATGTCACAAAATAGCAAAGGCTTACGAGGTATGATTAAGAGGCAGACATCTTTAAGAGTGTTTTATATTGTCAACACTTTTAATCCTACAGAATTCCATAAGACAGGATTATCAACTGCACTTTATGGGCAAGTAATTGAGGCAGAATTAAGAATTAAGAATTGCTATGCCCAAAGGTTCACACATTGGAAGGCTTAGTACTTGGGGTGGCAGTATTGGCAGCTGATGGATTCTTTGAGATATGTCCTTAGATCATTGAGGAACTGCCTTCAGAAGAGAATATTGGCCTCCTAGGGTGAATTCTGTTAGGAAAATTTGCTCATAGGTCCACTCAACTCTCTTCTGTTTCCTGGATGGCCATGTAATCACTTTCCTCCACCTTTGTCATCTGCTATGATGAGACACCGCCAACAACTGAGCAGACACAGACATCATGCTCGTGCAAGCTAAATAAACCCTTGGGCATTTCACTGTAGTAATGGAAAACTGACTAATGTAAGTACTTTCTCTAAAAATCACATACCTACTATCGACCAAGAACAGATTTTGAACACAGATGGATGGGCTTCGGAGTCTATGCTCTGTACATTCTGTTATGGGTCTCAACAAGAACACTAGCAGAGTCCACTGTGGGCAGTACAGAGGGAGAGAAAATCCTTCCCCTCCACCTAGGGAATGTATGGAGATGAGCTGCAGCTTCTGAATATGTGTGGTTTTGAGAGTGGTTGTTTTCTGCAAATGGACAGGATCTTCCGTATCAGCATCTCAATGTGATGAGATGACTCGACTCAGTCAGATTTGGTACAGGGTATTGTGACTGTCCGTGACTTGTGAAGGTTATTTTTCTTACTATGCTGATGGTCTGAACAGATAAATTGTCTTTTTAGTAACAATTGGTAAAAACTATGCTAACAGATACCATATTGTTTCAGGGCTTGTAGGAAACATGTGTTTGGTCTGTCTTTTGTGGGCTTCCACACACAAACTCATTCTCTGACTCTCTGAATGCCAAGTGGTGTCCTACAATTCAGTGCAATTCTACTACTAGCTTAGCTTGGTGGCTAAGACCCCCACAGACTAAGTGCTCAGATCCACAAAACAAGACTATACAACCTACTTCAGCTGCTAATCACAATCCTGAGTGACCTGTACTTCTGACTCATGGACTATAAAGTTGAGAGTTCCCACAACCCACCCATTCTTAGGTCTAATAACTTGGAAAAATGGCTCAAAAACTCAAGAAATTATTCTACCCACTATTACTAGTTCATCATAAAGGGTTAAATTTTGGAACAGCCGAATGGAAGCTATGCAAAGGGGGCAAGGTATTGGAGAAAAGATATGGCACTTTCATGTTCTCTTTCCACACACTCCCAGCACCTCTACGTGTCCACTAACCAAGAACTCTGCAAACTCCATCATTTAAGGGTTCTTCTAATTAATATAACCATGGGCCATTGGTGATGAACCTCACTCTAGCTTTTCTCCTATCTGCACATGTCAGTACATGGTGTGGAGCTAAAAGTTACAAACCTTAAACCATATATTGTTTTCGCCTGACAACCAACCCCTATCCTATAGTTATCTAGAACTCTACAAAAATCATTCTCACACCCATCAATATAGAAATTCCAAGCATTTTAAAAGCACTGCCAGAAACTGGAAACAAAGATGACATATACATTTCTTATTATATCAAAGTGACCTATTGCTTACTGTATAGAAGGTTCATTCAGTAGCAATTTCTTGAGTGAGACCATTGTAAATGAGAAAAGTAGTTTAGACTGGTTAAACTTAAGATTCACGGAGTCAAGACATTTGAAACATCTAACATTTGGGACATGAGGACATCTGTGCCCTATTGTTGCCCTGGGTTACCAAACTCCCTCAGATATGCTGTGGAAAAATGGTGGAAGTGATGACATTGTTCAAGATGCATTATACTCATAACCCGCCTTAAGGAGTTGCAACCTCTTTGGACAACTACTTAGTAAAAAAAAAATTTAAGATACAGGTTATACTCATAACCTGACTTGTGGAATTGAAGCCTCTTTGCACAACGACTTAAGATTAAAAAAATAATAAAACACTTCCAATGCTCCTTCAATAGTGTTTTGGTGTCTCTGTCTTTGATTTATTTACTAGGATATAGAATAAGCCACCATATTTTTGGTCAGTGGGGGAGGGTAAAAATTGAATGTTGATGGGTGATTGTCAAAAAAGAGAATAGACAATGTCATTTTTTGGTGTGAATTTTGAGAAAAGTCTCATTGCCAGGGAGTTATCTATTCTCCTTGTGTTACTTCCTAATCCTGCACAGAGTCCAGAAGTGACCAGTTTCCTCCCAGCTCCCTCCTGGCAGATTCCTGGCTCCTGGCTGATGAGGCCTGCCAAGGCCAGCCCAAGTTACATGTGACCAGGTGTGTGTGACGCCCTCTCATAGCAGCTGTCCGTGACACGTGGGGAAGAACAGCTGCCTGCCTTTTCCTTGCTAATTTCCCTTCCCTGCTGAGGGACATGGGGGAGAATAATTGTCTTCACTCTGAGCTCTGACATTCCCACATTCAAGCACCTGCTTTGCCCCTGTTCTCCCAACAGGAAAACAATTTCTGTCACCCTTGGTGTCTCCTTCATAGCCAACCTGCTGATTAGAGAAACACACTTTAGAAGAGGCAGTTGGAAGCCTGTGAACTTGGCCAGGGCCAAAGTAGCACTTTAGAAAGCTGGCTGGCATTTTCTTAACATGAATGTGAACATGGAAGGAATTTGACAGAATGAGATAATTGCTCAAGCCTCAGCTCACTCTCCTGTAAGTTTGCAGCACTGTCACTATAAACTAAGCAGGAAAGCCTAACCCAGGGAAAAGGAAACCCAAGTCATGGTCATTCAACAATACTACATCAAATTTATCACTTTCCCCCCAAATCCCCAGGTTTATTCTATGGCTACAAGAAGGTTGGAATCAGCAATAAAAGAAGCCATGCTTTTAACCCTGGAAAAAGTTGTCTTTAGCTGGGCCCTGGTGGCTAATGCCTATAATCCTAGCTACTCAGGAGGCTGAGATCTGAGGATCGCAGCCCAAAGGCAGCCCAGGCAGGAAAGTCCATGAGACTCTTATCTCCAAAAACACACCAGAAAACCGGAAGTGGAGCTGTGGCTCACGTGGTAGCCTTTAGCTGAAGAAGCTGGGGGACAGCATCCAGGCCCAGAGTTCAAGCCGCACTACTGACAGAAAAGAAAAGGTTGCCTTCTTTTTCTTCTCTCCTCTCAGTTTACATTTTCTCATTAGGAGAGCTGAAACATGTACAAGTGCAAAATTATGATGTGGGAGCAGAATGCCTGGGCTCGTGCTTTAATTCAAGCTACTTGGGAGGGAAAAGTGAAAAACGTGACCTAAAAAATAACAGGCTGCAGGTGTGGCTCAAGAGATAGAGTATTTGTCTAGGAGGATAAGGCCCTGTGTTCAAACCCCAGTACTGTAAATTAATAATAGCAATAATGATAACAGTCCATGAACCTGTAAGAAAGAGGCAGGTATGGCTCTCACCTGGATAAAGGAGCTCTGCTCAGCTCAAGGTAAGTAAGGCTGAGACCATGGGAAACTAATGGGATCTGATTCCAAGCCACAGTTCCTCTGCCCGAGAGATCTATTTGCAGGATCTTCCTTGGGGGCAGCTGAGGGTGGAGGCAAGTTCCTGGCTCCCCCCTCAATACTTCTTGCCTGAGAGACACTAACAGAGGGTTAGGGAGGAGTAAGTACCATGAAAGCTTGAAAAGGTTGAAACAGTGGGGATCAAAGAGAAAATACAAATGTTCTACCATGAGCTAGATGCTCTATGTCTTTCTTATGGATCAATAGCTTTTATTATAGAAAATTCAAACATAAAGAGAGGCAGAGAAGCTAGTAAAATGACCCTAAAGTACTCATCCAGCTTATTCAGTGAACATTCAATATCACCTTATGATGTATAAAACAGCGCTGAGAGGAGAATGTAGTATTTCTTTTTCCCTGTTGAACAGGTATGGGGACTTTGGTCCCCAACTTGAATAAAGCTACCAAGCTAGTAGCTGGTGACAGAAGAAATAGCATTCTCTTGGCTCTAAATCCCACTTTCTCTCAATATCCTACTGCTTTAAGTGGAAGGAGGAAGGACCTAAACTAGGCCAGAAGTGTCACAGAAGCAAAGGGCACTTCAAGAAGGAGCTGAAAGGTGAATCAGAGAAGTCTGGCATGGCTGTGAGGCTCAGGGAGAATATTTTTTTTTGTCCATCATGGGGCTTGAACTCTAGGCCTGGGCGCTGTCCCTCAGCTCTTCAGCTCAAGGCTAGCGCTCTACCACTTGAGCCACAGCACCATTTCTGGCTTTTTCTGAATATGTGGTGCTGAGGAATCGAACCCAGGGCCTCATGCATGCAAGGCAAGCGCTCTACCACTAAGCCACCTTCCCAGCCCTCAGGGAGAATCTTCTGGGTCTCATGGCTGTAGTGTTTGGAAGACTCACCCCTGCCCCAGCCATCATACAACCTTCCAGAAGAACCATAAATGTAACTCTTTAGCTATATCTACCTACCACGAGGCTGCTTGATAAGTAGTTAACCCTTTGTCTTAGGTAGGCAGAAAATGACAGGACTCGTGCCTTGCTGTGAAGCCTGAGTGGATGGCCTTGCTTTGCTTCCTGAGGTTATATGGAAGTGATGGCTCATCATCCAGCTTAATTTTATTTCCTTTCCTTTTTTTTTTTGGACACCAGATTGAACACTGCCCAGCCATCACAGAAGGGAGCCTGCATTTGCCACTTCCTGCTTTGCTTATTATTGAGTGCTTCCAAATAAGGAACAAGAAGAGTCTATGGAAAGGAAAATGATTCTCTGAATCTGCAGGAGGATGTTAGATGTCCTCAGCAATTTTAATAATAGCTTGGGAACAGATGCCCATATGGTCTGAAACTGATGAGAAGTAAGACCCTAAAAAGCTTTATTATCTCAAGGAAGATGGACTTGATGTTGGAGAGGGGGTCCTTAATAGAATAAGAAATTGAAAGCCTGCTTCATTAATTCAGTAAGTGAAACTCACATTAAATGAACACATATATGTCCACTTTTTATTCTAATATTTTGTGTACAACTGATATCTGTCACTTTTTAAAATATGGTCATCTCCTAACATTTACCTTAGATAGATCTGAACTTTTAATACATATAAGAGGAAATATTTCACATAAAGTTCTCTTGCTTTCTAAGTTTTGAGATGAAATTGTGTGCCATATAAATCTTCAAGTACACATTTAAAAAAATCTCTCAGATCCAGCTAATTAATAGCACCAATGTATGTTATTAGTTACCTACTGCCAGCAAGTTTAAGTCACACTAAAAATATTTAGTTTTTACAGTCATGCACCTTATTTGTGGATTTATTAGAAATACTTTTGACAAAGCATGATCAAAACAATAATAATAATTCAAAAGAAATTTCAAAACCTTTTAAAACCCACACACACATTACACAGCTTAACACACCTGCTCTCCTCCAAAGCACATGGAGGCTAAAATGCCAGGTAAAAATTAGTATGTTTAAATGATACAGTGGAAGATTTGAGATTTGTTTTTGTTTTTTTGTTTGTTTGTTTGTTTTTTTGGGTCTAGTCATGGGGCCTGAACTCTGGGCCTGGGCGCTGTCCCTCAGCTCTTCAGCTCAAGGCTAGCGCTCTACCACTTGAGCCACAGCGCCACTTCTGGCTTTTTTTTTTCTTTTTGCTTATGCTGAGATTTGTTTTTGAGAGCCAGCATGTCTTTAGTGAAAGTTAGCTGCTGTTCTGGGAAAAATGAATCAAGGCCCTACAGTGCAACACTGAATATACATCCTAAAGTGTGTTCAGGTTTTCCTCCATGGTGGTTTCCTTGGATTCACAGACCCACCAATAACAAGGCTTTACCATTGGGTAAATCTACACACAAATCTAGCCACCTACAGAAATATGTATTTTGGAGGAAAGCATGAACGTCATTTGCAAAAAGTGAAAGTAGCCTCTACCATTGCCCAGGGGGGCCAATAGCACAGTTAAGAAGTAAATGTCCTACAGGGCCAGGACTGTGGCCCCAATCAAATGCAAAAGAAGAAACACACAGTATGAGAATGAAAGATAATTTCAGCTGCTAAGTTTTCTTCTTTGAGAAGCTCATGAGCTTCTAGGCATGTTCTTTGCTCTGCTCAGAGGAAGAAGATGGATGAAAGACGGTACTTTTTCATGGCAAGATTTTGCTGTTGCTGGGGAATTTAGGGACCATGTTTGTTCTTCAAGAAGACCTTTTCATATATCCCTCTAAGGACAGAAAGGGAAGGATGACAGGTTGTGTAAAGCAATATGAACCAAAATGACCCACAGGAGACAATTTAGCAAGCGGCTTATAGGTTTCTGGTGGGACCAAGAGATTTGATCAATCTATACCAGACATAGCGCCACAAGGGACTAGCATGAATGAGTTTCCCTCCACTGCCCTGAAACTTAAAAAAAAAAAAAAAAAGCTGCAGCTTAAGAACACCTGAACCTTTCCTGGCCTGGCAGGCCATGGGCTCATCTGGCCACACAAACCCAAGTGCATCCAGAATGCTCCAGGAGCTTCTGGCTCAGTAGACTAACCCCAGTATCCTTAGAGAAGCAGTATCCCATCTTTCATGAACTGTTCTTTAATCTCAGTGCAAATAGCTGTGGTGTCATCTCCCTGCTGTTTCAGAGTTGTTGTGACTGTGAATCAAGCCTTAGAATAGTGGATATTGTGTGAAACATAAAAGGCTGAGATGAAGAAGGTATCTGAAGTTAGAATTCAATCCTGGCTAGGTAATAGAACTCTACTATCAAATAACAAATGTATGGGATCTATTTTACTGCCTATACTTTAAAGCATTTTTTTAAAATATGGGCTAACACAAATGCTATTGATTTTCTAATAAATGTTTAAAAAGATTTTCCACTGGAAAAATGAACAAAAGACAATCACAGGCATTTAACTAAAAATAAATAAATGGCTGACATGTATATACAATGATGTCTACAAGAAAAGTCAAAACATTTTTATAGACAATAAAGTGTGAATTTTGCTTCTCATACTGGTGAACAAAAAGTAATCATAATACTAAGAGTCTGGATATATGGGTGAAATTGTATATTTTTCCTTCTCTAATGTTAGAAGTATAGATTCTCCTGGAAATGATTTGAAAATATGTGTTCAAAAACAAATGAATATACTCTTTAACTCAGTAAGTCATCTTTGGCAATCCATTCTAAGGATAATATTCGGTATTCATACTAATATGCATATATATAAAGGCTCAATAGCAGTCTCTAGTACAAAAAACTAATGGATAAAATGATTATCAATAGATTACCTAAATAATGTACATTTATCAGCCAAAGAATAGTCTGTAACCATAATGTGAACCTATAGTATGCAAGCATAATATGTTGCTATGTGATAGAATAAATATGCAACATGTTAAGCTGACAAGAAAATATTTCTTAAAGAGATAACATAGAATACCACGTTTTCCAATTTTGGGGTGCGTGGAGGGGCATGAATTAAAATGAGAACTGTCCTATGTGTGCCTATATGGGCAGAGGGGTGGTGCTCTAAGAATGTTCTTTGTGGCTTCTTAATTGCACATATTTGTTTCCACATTTACTTATTTTGACTTCTGATTTATGTTTGCTATTAATCTACTGAATGCCCACCATGTACTACATATTGTTCTAAACTATTGGGATATAGCCCTAGTGTCATGGCACTTGGATTTTGTTACAGGGAGACAGAAATGAAAGAAATTTAAAACAAACTGAATAGCATGTTATATAAGTACTCAGGAGAAAAAGATTTCCCTCATACAGAGTAAGGAAAGGGACTCAGCAAGGATCTCATCCATTCTTGTCCTGAATCACCTAGCACAGTATAAGGCAAAAAGGGCTCCATACTTTCACTAAATTAACTTTGGAAGGAACTTCTAGCCCAAGTATATCATGCTACAAAACCCACATGTACTCTTAGTACATGCATTAATCTATCTTCCTTCAACACATATATTCTTATATGTATCTAAATAATCAGGGTTAGTTGACTCTATTTTTTTTTGATCTGGTCATGGGGCCTGAACTCTGGGCCTGGTGCTGTCCCTCAGCTCTTCAGCTCAAAGGCTAGTGCTCTACCACTTGAGCCACAGTGCCACTTCCAGCTTTTTTCTTTTTGCTTATGTGGTGCTGAGGAATCGAACCCAGGGCCTCATGCATGCAAGGCAAGCACTCTACCACTGAGCCACCTTCCCAGACCAGTTGACTCTATTCTTTATTCAATCATATTGTAGTCTGGTCTTCTTAAGATTAACATTTGTTCCTTGGACTACACTAGATTGGTTATCATATCATTGCTTCTCAATCATTTTGTAGAGTGGATTATCTCTGTGCATTGCTGGCCTTACTCACTATTAATTGAAAAAATGCACATTGTCCTCATACTTTGGGAAAGTGCTGCTAAGTTTCTCAATATAACTGCTACAAATCAAACACATCTGTCAATAACATGTGTTTGTGTTGGATAGTCTCCTTTATTTCCTTTTTTTAGTTTGTACTTCATAGAATTCTGCTCTTGCTAATGCTCCATGACTTTTTGTCTCACATAGAATTTAGTCAGATTATAGAAAGAGGATACAGGCAATTAAGAAGGCAGAAGAGACAATAAATAATGAGTACCTTTCATGTATATTATCTCAGATTTTAATAAAAGTGTTCTCATATGCACTGAGACAAATGCCAAGGGCAAGTGGGATCTTTAAGTATGAAAAAGAAACTCAGGCTCTAGACAGAGGCCAAAGAAGTGTATATTTAGCAATTATCTTTCATCTGTCTTTACAAACGAAGGACTTAAGGGAATTTCTTGTTAACAACAGCAAATGAGGTATTAGTGTGTATAGATATATATATAAATCTGAAAATGGATGATAAGCTCCAAGTATTACTAATGGACAGAGTAATGCCTTATTTTTCTTTTTTTCTTCTCTCTTCCCCTATTCTCTCTTTTCCTTCTTCCTTACTTTTCCTTCCTTCTTAAGATAAGACCTCATTATACAGTCAAAGCTGGCCTGAAACTCCTGATGGTTTTTATCTCTCAGCCTCTCAAGTACTGGATTATAGGTATGCTTCTTTTCCCAGCAGAGTAATGCCTTTTAAAGGTTTATAAGCACAAACACAATTTTGAAGTTGCATACTAAGAAAGACAGTTATTGATATAATATTTGAGATTGCTGCCAAAAAATAAAACAAACCAATAAACACTTTACAGTATTAGATCCCACTGTCAAAACCATCAAATAGAGCTGGGTACTGGTGGCTCATGCCTACAATCCTAGCAAAGAATCTCAGTTCAAAGCCAGCCTGGGCAGGAAAGTCCATATGACTCTTATCTCCAGTTTCCCACCAGAAAACTGGATGTGACACTGTGGCTCAAAAGGGTAGAGTGGCTAGCCTTAAGCAAAAGAGCTCAGGGACAGCACTTAGGCCTTGAATTCAAGCCCCATGATCGACTTAAAAAAAAAGCATTATATTGGTAAGAAATGTATGCATTATCCTGCCCATGTAATTGTAACCCCTCTGTACAGTATGTTCACAAATAAAAAATAAATAAATAAATTTTAAAAAAAGCATTATATAGACTATCAGTGGTTTTACTGCATAGTTCTCATTAGTTTCACCCAATAAACTCAAGAAGGTACAGCATAATTTCCCCAAACATCCATTTGTTTTTATCTTTCAAGTGTGCTACTGCTATGTGGATTTATTCTAAGAAAATAAGTCCTCTTCAGTAAAATGGATATATTAGCATCCATTACTAAATTAGCTCTCAGATATGGCCAGAAGTGATTCTTACTAAATTGCTCACATTTTCCTGTATAAGAAATATTCAAATAATGCATAGATCAATTTCTCAAATGGTTTTTTAAAACAAGGAAGTAAGCCTCAATGATGAAGATACTAAGCCTTTTTCTTAAGTCTCAGAAAAAGCTACAAATATTTATTTTTATTTAGTACCTTTTTCGTGTCCAATCCTCACCACTCTGCAGGAATAATTACAATTGTTGCTATTTTATAAATATAACTGAAATATAAGGTCACTTGTGCATGGCCACAGCTAGTAAATGTCAGTTTGAATTCAAACTCAGGTTTTGTTGCCTGTGCATTTTGTTCCCTTAAAAGGACAGTTTCCTTTTGCCAGACACCATCCAAATTGCATGTTCTTTTTGGCTGTGATATCTCCCCATACTCCTATCAAAATACATCAGGCATCTCTATCCGAGTAATATTTGAGGCTTCCATTTGTGCTTAGAGTATTAGTGTTACCTCAGTGTATCTACTTATTGTTTACCTACTTATTGTTTCCATTGCATGTGCCTGAATATCTTATTGCTCTTATTCAAGTGTAAATATAGAGACAAGCATGGAAATTAAACTAGCATAGTTACCTTCATAGAAGCATGTTGGTAACATGCTGAATAAATTGTATTAATATCTCTGATCTTAAGATGTTAACTTTGGCTTAGAGACATTGAATATGTTTTTTTTTTCTGCTTTTTTGGAGGTTCCAAGCTGAGTAAACCTAAACTCTTGCTTCTAGAGGACTAAAGCTCGGGCTTCTCCCAAGACTAGCATCTGTCCTCCCTTTCTTTCATAGCATCCCCTGCCTGGATGCTGCATGATTTTCTTTGGGTGATGGTAGAATGTCTCATAATGCATACAGCAGTCATGGTTGCCCCAGCTCTACACTAATAAAGGCTTTGACTTCTAGCACTACCTACCCAATGGCATGACTTCTCAGCTGTCTCTCAAATTACATTTCTGCAACTCTGATTTACTTAGTTCATGTTGTAAGCCAGAATACCAGGTTTTAGGTCATTAATTTCAAGGATGGGACATTTCTCAGTTACCGTTTATCCCTAGTAGAACTGGGTGCAAAGAAGACAGTGTAAGTTTCCCAGTTCACCACCCATGCTTTCTAAAAGGAGACACTGCATGAAGCAGACACCAAGAACCATGTCTAATGCTCACACATTCAAGTCCAGGTCTCCTTCTTCATAAGAACATTTGCCTTTCTCTCTCCTTCCCAAAGCACAGCGATAGGTCAGTTCCTCAACCTCAGCATGACTTCTCTGTGAGGACACTGATGAAGGAGACGGGGTCTCTTGGTAAAGGAAGTGGTAAAGCCGTAGAACCTAAATATATAGTGATAAATTAAAATGACTTGAGGGGAAGACATGACTATGACATAAACTCAAGTTTCAACTCTGGACTAGTGAAATGAATTTCAGGCCACACTATTACAGAACAGCTCAAGTGGGCATTTGGAGTACAATCTGGACTTTTCAAACTGGCTCAGACTAACTTGAGAAACAGAATTCTTTCCCGTCGGTTGAATTCAGTCAAGGAAATATTTTTTTTTCAGACACTAGAAAAAAAAAACTAGCTATAACCCTAAAATCTGGAGTGATTTTAGCCACTAAACTGGATGAACTATGTGTTTATCTGTTGCTCTCTGAAGATTTGTTTATAGAAACTGAATTTCTTCCTGTAGGACTTAACTATTAAATATTTTATTAATATACTAGTGAATCATACTAGCCCAAAATGTACATCTCACATCCTTTCCTATATTCACTTTGCAAGTTCACTACTGATTATTTTTGACAGCAGGTATAGTACAAGTTTATGGGCAGTCTTCATTTTATAAAGCCTTCCATCTGAAATATTAGAGATCTGGGATTAGAGGTTTCATAGATACAAGTTCTATCACTCATAAATCTTTTATCTTAAAATTGAAGACATTATATATAAATGTGTTCTACAAATCTTTCTTACAGATAGAAGGTCATTTATGTACTATCTGTGAGGTGACTAGATAAAGTATATGTTATGAAGTTTTGGGACCATTAACTCTAGCTTTTGATTTTTTTTCTTCTTTTAAAAGAATGACACATTTGAATGTTTTTTGAGTGTGATGGAAAAATTGGCCTCAATGTATTTTGTCTGTGTGGTCACTGGCATAGGTCACAAAGGTGATTGAAGTCTCTCGGCAGACTTTTAAATGCCTGACACCAAAAATATTTCAGTGGGCCAAATGAGTTGTGCTTTAATTTTTATTTATATTCTATTTCTGGGGGTGGTGTGATTATAACCTCACCAAGACCCGTGATCAGTAATGAATGTGCCCTGCTGGCAGATCACCCCAGGGCTCTGATTCCATCTTTTGAGTTATGGGATGAGGACAAAATGAACTATTTTTCAAGCTTGTAAATATGTGACAAATGACAGTGCAAGAACTATTGATTCCAATCACAGTGATACAATGTTTCATAGTCAAGACAGACTCTGGCTTTACAAATGACTTGCAAGTTGAACAGTAAACCCATGTACAACCTGCTTCAAAGTGGATCAATCATTAAGAGTATCTGTGTCAGTATCCAGCTCCAATTTGAATAAATTCCCAAATTAAAACAGACTTTCTTTCCATTTTTTACATTAAAGGAACACTATTGAGTTTCCTTCATGTTAGAAAAGACAGCAGAATCCTTCCTTATAAAATGTTAAGTGACTATGCATATCTTCATCTTCATTGTTTATGTAGTTATAAGCCAAATGTAATTGAGAAGTATTTCTTAAGAATATGAATCTTGGAACAGGTACATATTCAAATCCTATGTAAACATGCCTAGAGGAAAAAAAAACATTGGTAGGAATTTGATATACTCTTTAAATATTGTGTTCCTATGGATCTGCTTGTTTGGAGGAAAGATTCTAGCATCAAAGTAATTCATTTAGATGTAGAGACAGATGCCCTTAGAAACCTCCACATTTTGATCCTGAGCATTCGTGTTTGAGAAAAAAAAAACTTCCTACATTCTAACTACACAAACAAGTAAAATACACTTAAAAGGGGCAGAAATCAGTGTCCCAGCAATTATGAGAAGGCAGCATATGTGCGCCCACCCTTGTGACTGTAGAGCACCATTTTTAACTTGGCCTCAGGTTGTCATGGGATATTTTATGCAGGACTGACCTTAGCAGAGACTCTGCATGCTGATGTATTATTGACCTTCTTCCCCACTGCTCACTCAAACAGGCCATCTGGGTACCAGGATGATGCAGGGAGTATGTCCAACTTTCCAGACCAAGACAAAAACAAATACAATAAGGTGGGCTTGGATGGGGTGAGGGAAGGCAGGCTCTTTAGTGTGTACTGTGGCTTCGTTTATTCAGACATAATTGGTGTGGAACTGGCCAAGACACAGTTTCATTCTTTGTCTAGCCTCCTAGCCACTCCCCCTATTGTTCAGTTTCATCAAAGTGTGATGAACCACTACGCAAGAAAGAAGTACAGAAAGGCAGGAAGGCTACCACTGGCCTCTCATTATAGAGTCAGGCTTCTGAACAGGCTGGAATTAGCCAGGGTGTAGATCCTAAGCTTGTCCACCAGATCCTAAGTTCTGTCTTCCACCTAGACTTCACTTCACCCAGTTACTGGAACATAAGAAGATCCTCACTGTCATAACTGGATAAATGCCAGGTACCCCTCAGCTCTTACCTAGTTGAATCACAAAGAACCTATTCTTGCCAAAACCTGCCCAGCACATTTACAGTTTCCCCAATAAATTTTTCCCAGGCTAGAATCCATTTTTATCAGCTTCACTTAAATGATCAATGGTTCCTATTCAATGGTGTACTGACTTTGAAAACTGGCTCAGAATGTCACATGCAGTCTAATACCAGACTACTCCCCAGGCCCCACAAATAATGGCAAGTTCTCTACAGCATAGAAACACTAGGAATGGGAAAAACAAGTGGCCCCTGAACTGGGATGCTGTAAAGAATAGGTGAGGCTAAGACCTACAAAATGCTTAGACTAGTAACAGGTGCAGGTTTAGGAGTTTAATAAACAGTGGGTATCTTCCAGATAGATAGCAAAATGGATGAAAATCTTTGGTTACCTATTCAAAGTGAATAAAAATTACTAAGACTCTTTTAGTAATTGCAATTACTTAAAAATTAAAATTTTAAGTAATATCATTTAGAATGTTTTTTTTTGTCAGTCATGGGGCTTGAACTCTGGGCCTGGACACTATCTCTGTGCTCTTCAGCTCAAGGTGAGTGCTGTATCACTTGAGCCACAGCACCACTTCCAGTTTTCTAGTGGTTGAGATAAGAGTCTCACGGACTTTCCTGCCAGGGCTGGCTTTGAACCTCAATCCTTAGATCTCAGCCTTCTGAATAGCTAGGATTACAGGTGTGAGCCACAGGCACCCAGCTAGAATCCTTTGATATTGTCTTTGCCTTTCCAAAAACTACAGAGGCATTCAAAAGGTGTATAGTATTTCTTCAATAACTTAATTCCTTCAGAGCACATATTTTTGTCAGATATTCTTTGCATTCATAGAGTATCAATTATTTCCTGTCCAGGAAAATTCTGGCTTACCAGGCATAGGTGAACAAGAAACAAATATAAGATTGGAAGAATTGACCAAGAATGCCCTGGCTGATTCCACCTACAGCTACAGAGTCCTCATTCACATATCCTATTTGTTCTCCTTAACTTGCTGTATTTCCTCATGAACAAAACCATAAGCCATCTGAATGTCTCTGAGAGTTGAAGTTAAGCCACACAATCTAATATTGTTTTGGTAAATACTGATTCTTTACTTAGAGGAGGGTAATAAGAAGGTCAAAGAGAGGTTCTAAAAACTCTGAGGTTAAGACCAAGAGACAAGGTACAGAAGGCTGCAGAAAGAGGGTGAGGGATTATCCTCATGGAATGCTGGAAACACTCCCTGTGTCCAAGAGTACTTCAGACCTTAGGCTTAAAAAGGAGAACAAAGAGTTGTCATAAGTAATGCTTGGCATTGTCTAAAGCCTTCTTGGCACAAATTTAAAGTAAGCACAGGACTTAAAATTCAAGTGGGTCTGAATAACAATAATCTAGAATACCAGTGCAAGGACCTGAGTGATGGGAAATCATGTACCAGGTGGACTTAGATGGAGGAAATAGAGCACTATCTGGGGAGTGAATATGGCAGTACTTAAAAGATTCTCAGCCAGTCAGTCTCCTCTCTCCACTTCTAAGACACCATATTGGGTCTGATTCTCACCTTTTATTCAACTTGATCACGTTAAAAAACCTTTGCTTTTCACACTCAAGTTTTTGGGATCATTTTGTATCCTTTCCTATCCTATGATATCAATATTCAACCAACTGTCATTTCGATTGCCAATCCAGTTAGTATACTTCACATCACACTTCAAAAACCTGTGCACTGTCATCTCCATCTTCACTACCAAACCCCTAATCTACACCCAGGTCATGTTTCCTCTGGTTGGCTTCTGCATATTCTCTTTGGGGCTTCTATTTGTCAAATACCATTTGAGAAGCAAAAATATTTGCTCCTCATTACCTTCTTGCTAATGCACAAAGCATGGAGAATCTCAAGGCCAGATAAGGCTTGAAAAGTCATGTAGCCCAACAGTCAATTTATTAAAGTGGAAACTGAGGTTCCAAGAGGTAAAAACCACCCAGGAATGTAGAAAAATCCCCAGGCAGGTGCTCATACACTGTGTTATAGTGTGGTCCTGTGTAATTATACTGTAAGACAATTCTACTCACCAGCAAAATACAACAGGCCCCGCAGAGCTAGCAGTAATGAAAACACACTTCCTAATAAAGCTAAGAAAGTAAATTCCTCTATATGTCTCCATCCTTAGAAGACACTCCTTGTCTTCTTTTCATTAGAGCCTAGAACCTCAATCCAAAGAATTACCTGGACAGAATAGAGTAGGGTTTGGCAAACTACCATCCAGGAGCCAATTCAGCTGCTTGCCTTTGTAAATAAGGTCTCTTAGAATCCAGCCACCATTTATATTTGTACTTCAATAGCAGATTTGAGTAGTTAGTTATATAAACTGCCATACAGTAATTTTACAGTAAGTTTTCTATATCTTGGGTTAGATAAACTTAGCTTTATGCCAAGATTTAATGTCCTGGGTGAGAGTTTTGTTTGAAAGTCATCAAGATGGTACCTGGCTGGCCATGACCTCATGTCCATGTCTTTGATTGAGATTCCACCTCACCCCAGTTAGAATGGCTATAATCAAGAACTCTAATAACAACAGATGCTGGAGGGGATGTGGCCAAAGGGAACCCTACTGCATTGTTGGAGGAGTATAAACTTGTTCAACCACTCTGGAAAGCTGTATGGAGATTCCTCAAAAGACTCCACATAGAGCTCCCCTATGACTCAGCAATCCCACTTTTGGGCATTTACCCAAACAATCACAAACAAGGCCATACTAAAGCTACCAGCATATCTATGTTTATCGCAGCATTATTCGCCATAGCTAAAATATGGAATCAACCCAGATGCCCCTCAGTAGATGAACTGATCAAGAAAATGTTGTGTGTGTATTCATACATGTATACACATATACCTACACACACACACACACACACACACACACACGCACACACGCCAGACTCAAAGAAACATGGGTCCTATGGTTTCCCTTATTTGCAATAACTAGTAAACATCTAGGATAATCTTACCAGACAAGCAGAAAAGGTCAAAAGCTATGTACATATGTCCATATAAGATGGTGCTAAGTGAAATGAACCCCAAGATAGGGACACAAGAGGGTTTTTTTGGTCACTGTTGTTTTTAATGTACTATATTATTTTTTTGTTTCTTTTGCATGTTCTTCCCCTATGTTATAACCCCTGTTTTCACTGTATTTGATTCTGGTGCCCTGCATCTTGTATACACATTCATTTTTCTAATTAGGGGGAAGGGAAGGGAGATAACAAAATGCTGAAATAAGAATACAGGTTGACTCATTGTAACAATGAGATATGCAAGACACTATGTTTGAAATGAACTTTACAACTTCGGGGCAGGGTGGGGGGAGTTGGGGAGGTGGGGAGGGAAGGGATAGTAGGGGAAAACAAAGAAGGAGATAACAATGTTCGATAGGAAATGTACTCATTACCTTACTCATGTGACTGTAACCCCTCTATACAGTATCTTTACAAGAAAAAAAAATGTCAAAAAAGAATCTGAAAGTACGTATTTCCTGTATGTTACCTGCTTATAAAGGCTTTCTTTGCCTGCATTGTCTGAAGAATGCCCCAGTGAGTGCCCTAACTTATTTTCTTAGCAGTACTTATTTATAACAGTATTTTTATTATTTCTTTTCACCAAAAAATGTAAGTTTTATCAGAGTGTGGACTGTCCCACAAGTCAGGCTTCATGCCTATTTGTGTGGTCTGTCTGGGTGCTTTCCCTAGCTCCAGCCCCAGTCTTCTCTCTGGTTTACCCACCTAGCTCTGAAACTGTACTGTCCACACTCGGGGTTCCCATGGTGGCTGTACCCTGGGCTGCCTCCAGGTTATCATACCTTCCATCCTGTTGATAGATTCTTGTCTCTGGCTCCAGTGTCTTCTCCTTCGGAGTGCCTGGAGGCTCATAACTGTTCCTTTACCTGGTACTTCAAAGTTTCCTCTTTCTCTAAGCCAGGTAAATAAAGGTGACCTTTCCACCTTTGAGCAGTGCTTATTACCACAGGAAGACCATCTGCCACCTGACCGAAGGCTCCCATAGGCTTTTATGTTTGTATTCTTGCATGCTAATACTCAACAATAGAAATAATGGGCCCTAAGTCAATGAACAGTGGGTAGAGATAGAAGGAAAAGAAGAAAGGGTAGAAGGGAGGAGGAAAGAAGGGAAAGAGGAAAGAAGAAAAGGAAGAGAAGGGAAAAGGAAGAAACCAACCTCTCCTTCATGGTGTCCTGCTCTCTGTGCATGGTGTGTGCTAACCCAGACGAGCCTAAGTGAAAAAAAACTAAGAGCAGCCCCTGCCATGATCTGCTTGGGATTTTTTTATCCTCTACTGTTTGCATGTACAAACAAAACAAATTTTTTGAAAGTACTGCGAAGAGGAGGAAGGGATGGACCTTCGTGACACTTTAGATACCTTTCCCATTGGGATAATGTTAATAATGTTTTTTTTTTTAAAAAAAAAAAACAGAACACAGAAAAGAAAACTGCCAGCAAGGGCTGAAAAGCCTCCAGATGACTGGCTTTACATATATGTTTCTATAATTCCTTTGCTCTTTTTTAAGGGTGTATACGAGATTGCCCTCTGTGGCATGGCATGTATTAACTACAGGTTTTATGACACAAATGTAACACACAAAGGAAAGAAATTCCCCCTCAGACAGGGAAGCAGTGGACACTGTTCCCCTTGTGGAGCATAACCTCCTCTCCCAAACAGGAATTTTCACCCAGGACAAAGATTTGTGCAAGGGAGAAGAGGGCCTGCTGGGGAAGAACCTGCATAAAGCCAGAAGAGCATTCTTCATATTGGCTATTCTGATGATATACCTTTTAAAATATAGCTCTATTATGGATGCATTTCGTTAGTTAAAAGGGTGACATTTCTCTATATTAATGAAATAGAGTTAAGTTCCAATCAGATGAACGTGCCATAAATATCCAATTCTAACTGATAGAGTTTTTACACTTTCATTGATGATAAAAAATGGCTTCCTGATTAAAAGAGAAATTCTAGCTGCTTCCTAGAAGAACAGCTGGGAGGGAAAAGAACATAAAATAAAGATGTATTGCAGAGCATAGCAAAGCTATGCAAGTTTCACATTTTTCTTAAATGCGCATGACAGGACTCCAGTGGGAAACACTCTGGGAAATAATTTACAGAGGGTAAAACTAAGGCTTAGATAAGTTAACTGAACTTTCACCAAGTCACTCTGCAGATTTGTGATGAAAATGAGATTTGAACCCAAAGCCACTTAGTTATGATGCTGCTGTTCACCTGAAGAGGGTTCATGTTATATAGCAACACTAACAACATTAGTGTAAAACTTAGAACCAGAAAACGGGACTCCACAAATTGACTTCCGATGCTAATTCTACTAGGCAGTATCCTGGTAGTCACCTGGGTTGTAACTACTGTCAGTAGTCATTCCTTGGTCAGGCGTTATAGTTCACTTAAAATGTTTTGAAAGAAAATCTTGCTATTTCCAAATACAGTTCAATTTCTCTAATTTGAGCCCTACTGAATTAAAGATTTGGGAGTAGCTGCAGCCAAACAAGATAAATTTTGTAGTTTTTTGAAGAAAAATAAATGGCATATGGCCATTAATAGTATAAATAAAGGGTATAGTTAACTTATTGAAAAGTCTATGTATTTTTAAGGGTTTGGGGCAGAGGATGGTTTGAAGTAAACGTGCTAAATTATTACAACAACTGGCATATACAGTATCTGCCTCCAGATAATCTGATGTATCCCAAATAAACCTATGAGATGACCTAACCTCACATAGTAGGAAAGAAAAGGTGACTGGACTTTTTATAAGAAACAGTAAATCTAGTTGGCTCCAAAGTCTGTTCTCATGTTCATGGTTCTGAGGATTCTAGACCCTTAATACTCATGAAAGGTAAGAAATAGAACACACTCAAAATGTTGCATATGACTTCAAGACAATCTTCAATAGAAGAATGACTGCCTCTTGCCTACTTATAAATAAATCTTGCTTCTGTTCATAAAATCAGGAAGTCATCCAGTGGAAGCCAATTTTGCTGGCTATATATGCATTTCAGATAACTATGAACTAGAAAATAGACCTTTTTATTTACACATGACTTAAACTAATCCTGACTTCTAATAAAACCCTTCTTGGTTAATATTAGTGAAATTATATATAAAGATGGAGTTTAGTACATCCTGTTTCTTAGTTAAGACACTAATTGAATAATTTACCTAATGGTTTTAATTTACATGCTGGTTGCTCCTTGAATTGAAGCAAGACAGAACTGGCTCTGCTGTCAGTGCATTGTGAGTGGCACTCCAGAGCCCACACCAGAGGCTGCTGATGGGGTAGACTCATGTGAGAGCCTGAGACAAAAGACATGTTCAGTTTGGATTTTTTTTTTTTTTTTTACAATCCTAGGGCTGGGCCTTGAACTCAGGGCCTGCGCACTGTCCCTGAGCTTCTTTTGCTCAAAGCTAGCACTCTACCACGGCACCACTTCCAGCTTTTTCTGTGGATGTGGTACTAAGGAATCAAACCCAGGGCTTCATGCATGTTAGGCAAGCACGCTACCACTGAGCCACATTCCCAGCCCTCAGTTTGGATTTTTTTTAAATTAAAATTTTGCTTTTTTATTTTTAAAATACCATGTTTACATTATTAGTTACTTTGATTACTAAATTTTGGGTCGGTCTTTTAAATTTACTCCAGACAAGTACCTTACGTGCCTCTCCCTAGTCTCAGCACTAGATGAAGGGCTGGATATGTCCAGCAGAGTATTCTTAAAAATAAAGGTCAGAATTGGGCACTGATAACTTACACCTGTTATCCTAGCTACTCAGGAGGCTGAGATCTGAGGATCATGATTCAAAGCCAGCCTGGGCAGGAAAGTCCATGAAACTTTTATCTCCAATTAATTATTTAAAAAAGTCACAAGTGGAGCTATGGCTCAAGTGGTAGAGCACTAGCCTTAAGCAAAAAAGAAGTTCAGGGAGCCTGTGCGGGTGGCTCATGCCTGTAATCCTAGCTACAGGAGGCTGAGATCTGAGGATCATGGTTCAAAGCCAGCCTGGGCAGGAAGGTCCTTGAGACTCTTACCTCCAATAAACCACCAGAAAACTGTAAGTGGCACTGTGGCTCAAATGGTAGAGCATTCACCTTGAGCTAAGAGCTCAAGGACAGCACTCAGGCCCAGAGTTCAAGCCGCACTACCAACCAAAAAAAAAAAAAAAAGCAGCTCAAGGACAGTGCCCAGGCCCTGAGTTCAAGTTCTAGAACCAGCACTAAAAAATAAATTTAAAACAGGAATATCACACAAGTTTTGTTTGCGATGGGGGTATAAGTGGGAGGTGAGAACAAATGGAAAGGGTAAAGGAGGGTGCGTATGGTCAAAGTCCTTTATGTGCATGTGTGAAATGGAAAAAATGAAGCTTCTTGAGAAGGAAGAAAGAGAATGGGGGAGAGTGATAGAGGGGATGAGTCCATCAAGGTACCCTGTATGTATCTCAAAATGAAACTCCACGTGCAACTAATTGATGCTAATAAAAATGTGGAAAAAGTAGAACATTTGTCACACAACTTAATATTCCTTGCATATCTTGGAAAAATTGTATCTGGTTACAATGGACTCCCAATTCCACATAACAACAACAAAAAAGTATCACTCTTTGAATAGCAGCCTCTCTTATATTTTCAGCACCCTCCCCTGCTTCCTGGCTAGTTATCTAGCTCCTGCAGGGATCTGAGGAAAGCATTCTGAGCTAGGCCATTTGGAGAATGTATAAAGGCTCATCTCTAACTTTCATGAAACATGGTCTTCCCTATCCTGTAACCTTCCTTCAAGATTACTGATGTGCCACCTTTGACATTAAATCACAAGATAAGATCACTACGAGCAAAGTCCTGAAAAACACCATTGACCAGCACGGACACATTATAGATCACAGCACTGAAGGTGCCTGCCACATGATTTCCGCACAGAGTGAACATACTATTGTTGCCTGTCAAGATGGTAAGTTGACAAATACCTTTTCCATCAGCCAGACTGAGCACTTATGCTGTTATCATCCTTAAATATTACTTCATTCAATCATCATAAGACTAACATAAGATATATTAATATTTCTATTTTATAGACACAGAAACTTAATTACTCAAAAAGTTAGGAAAATTACTCAGTAAACAAAAGAACCCATATACAAACCCAGTTGGGTGACACCAAAATCCTGTGCTGTTTGTTATCTGTACAAAACTCTCTGTGACCTGGCCCTATCTTCAGTAATAGACATTGCTTCCTAACTTTACTCTTCGCTGACAATGATGTTATAATTTCTTAATCATGTAGAATCTGATCCATATTCATACAACAGCTGCCTATTCTATTCTAGTCTCTTTAAGAACCTGTATTCCTTATTTTTGTGCCTTTTTTATACCAGATTAATTTTTCAAAGGTTAATCACATGGCACTTATTTTAATTATGCCTTTCTAGTTGCGACAAATGACAGCATTTGACTTCTTGTAGCCTTCCTTTGTATTGTGTGACCAATGAGATTATTAATAAATGCCTTTTTATTATGTAGTCATGCTGTAGGTGCCCATGGGGTATGGACTGGCCTCATGTATTTTATTCTGGGTGCTGTGTCAGCGGGCCTTGTGGATTTGCTAATGAGCTAAATCCGGTTAGTGCCACATGCCCTAGACTGCCAGAGATCTTTTAAATACATCATTGCTCTCAGAGACTCAGCTGGGTTTAGTTTGAGAGAGATTAACTTCTCATCCCAATTAGCAGCGAGTCACTCTGTTGGACAGAAGCCTGCTCATGTATACCCAACTCCAGAACCCTCTGACTGATGAACTGACCAGTCAACAACAAACCCATGCTTATAAAAGGATGGCCTCGAGAAAGGATTTTTTTTATTATCATTATTTGTTTTGTGTGTGCCTTGGAGGCCACCATCTTCTTAATAGGGTAGGCCGTTCCATTTCCCATGTGGACAGCAACTGAAAAGGAGAAATATATTGACTTCTATCTCAAATCACGAACGTTAAAAAGCAAAGGAGTGAAACATTTAAAATAAACTTGAAACTAGGCATTGATAATCTTTGACTATACTTCTCTGACTCAAAATGCCAGGAATAAATGCTACTTTAAATCTAATATTTTAGCCTTTATGCTACTAATAATGCTAACTAATCATTACTGTGTATTTATATGTCTGGCACTCTTGTAATTGCCTTGCATACAATCTTCACAACAACCCTTGAATAGATAGAATTATCTTCCATCCTTATACTACCCTAAACAAAATTAGCGAGATAATGCTTCTGTCTTGTGTTTTTTCTCTTCTCACATCTTTTTCTTGAGTCAAGTTAATATTTTAGACATATATATATATATACACACATATATATATATATATATATATGGTAAGTGTATCCTCTACTCAGAAGGTATTTCAAAACTGTGTGCTTTGGATGGGAATGTGGCTTAGTGGTAGAGTGCTTGCTAGAATGTATAAAGCCCTGGGTTTGATTCCTCAGTACCACACAAACAGAAAAAGCCAGATGTGGCGCTGTGCCTCAAGTGGTAGAGTGCTAGCCTTGAGCAAAAGAAGATCAGGGACAGTGCCCAGGCCCTGACTTTAAGCCCCAGGACTGGCAAACCCCTCCCCACCCCAACAAAACTGCATGCCTTATGAAATGAAAGTTAAGCCCAAATTAGGCATCTAAAATACACAGAAAAATAGGAAAGTTTCACAGACACACAAAAGGAAATGAGAAAGTGTCTTTTTAAAAAATGTAATTTCTGATTAGAAAACCATTGAACAAATACTCAGCTTAGAAATAAAGAACAGACATGAATATCTTCCTTCCACTTAAGATTAAAAATGAGTCAGAAAAAATACAATCTAAAACATGCTCAGTAGTAAAAATATAGTGTTTAGATTAAAAAATTGTCTCACCATAGCTCTGTTAGTAAGGCAAGTGCATCGGCCCATCAGAGAACTCTGAGATATTCCTGAATAGAAATCAATGTGTGTACCCTAACCACAAGCCCATCTAAAAATCAATGAGGTTTTAGAAAAAAAGAACTTGTTTTACAAGAGAATGTATTCTTTGCAAGCTATGAAAAGCCAAGGAGTTATAATTAGGAGTGTTGATAAATCTTTCTTCCAAAAGCAGTATCAATCATTTAAAGATCAAGTATCATAATCCTTTTTTGTTGTAACAGAAGCCTAAGATAAGAAAAGGATTCTAACTGTATAAATACTTTTTAAAGCTACATTTGCACACACATACATGTGCACACACATGTGTTGCTAGGGGAAAGGGGTTTGAATGGACATGTAAAGTGTCTATAATGCGCTTTTTCAAGAGTAGAATTGCTTCTTTATCCTTAATGTCTGAGGGGAAGTCAGAGTGGCTGACACTAGGACAGAGAGCAGAGCAAACAAAGGGTCTACTTGAAAAACATCACAGGAGAATTGATGGGTATATGCTTACATACATATGGAGTGCTTTGAGTGGCAAGTAAAGGAGAGGCGTCCAAGCACCAACCATCTGACCAACAAAAATCCTGAATTCTAGTCTCCTGTTCACATTCTTGGAACAAGAGCTAAATTTTATGAAGGTAGCCTATTCTTCAGGTTGTTATTATTATTACTATTATTATTATTATTTGGTCATCATGGGGCCTGAACTCTGGGGCTGGGCGCTGTCCCTCAGCTCTTCAGCTCAAGGCTAGCGCTCTACCACTTGAGCCACAGCGCCACTTCCAGGTTTTTCTGCTTATCTGGTGCTGAGGAATTGAACCCAGGGCCTCATGCATGCAAGGCAAGCACTCTACCATTGAGCTACCTTCCCAGTCCTTCTTGTTATTTCTTAAACGGCACTTAACTCATTTTCTGGGTCCTATGGAGGCATCTTTTTTTCTCTTCTTTCCTTTCCCTTACCTTCTCTTCCTTTTCTTTTTTTCTCCCTCCTATGCCTTTTTCATTCGTCTTTGATTATAATGTGATTTGAACTCAGAGCCTCACTCTTACTAGAGAAGCACGGATTATTTAAATACATTCCTGGCTCACTTCCTTTTTCCTTTAATAAGGCATCACCAGCAGAATTCACCCAGTGAGTTGTAAAAATGTATCCCTTTTGTGAAGTGGAACTCTCCCTTAACACACCAGCTGCCTCATCTCCCTAAACTGGACCACTGGACCCTTTCCACACCACTGCTCTAGGAGCACAAGTGATCAATAACTACCTTTGGCACCTAAAAAGCCAGGTTGATCTCAGCTTTAGTCTCAAATGCCAGGACAAGATCAAGAACTAGGACAGGATCTTACTCATCTGTGTCTTCCCAGATTTGATGCCATAGGGATATGATGTAGATGGTTTATGGTTAGTAATGCTTGGCTAAATATAGATAGATTCTGGTTAACTTCTTAAAATGGGCTGATCAGACCTAGCAAAAAAAGAAAAGCAGGAATGTCTATAGTATCTCTTAGGCTATATAACTTCATCTTTTGAACCAGGATTTTCCATCCAGAAAGCAAAAACTTTAAAAACATTCCACTGTCTAAATTTAAACAAACTCTAAGATATAACTAATATGCCTGAAATAATTAGCAAGAAGTGCTGAAAAGGTATCTTTGATGTCTTAAAAATGGAAAATAGAGTTTGATTTAAAAAAAAGATACAAGCTTTTAGGTTTTCAGGTTGAGTCTTTTGATGATGTGATTCTGTCTAAAATCCTTAGGAGAGCAAATGGCATCTCACAATCTGGTCTTATTATAGCTTTGCAAGTCTAGAAACTTCAGGTAAGCATCATGAAGGGAATAACTGAGCTCCAAAACTTGTGGTAGTGATCATCAAACTTATCTAACACTAACAAATATCAGAAAGCAAATGTGCAGGTGATCCCAGCCTTATAATGGTCCAAGTTATGATGGTACAAATATGAGATACATTCATTACAAACTGTAATTCAAATTTTGATTTCTCCAGGACTACAATCTACACAACATTCTCTCATGATGCTAGGCATAGGCAGAGAACCATAGCTCCCAGCCATCCACATAATCACATGGGCAAATAACACAAATAACTCTACACTGAACTGTGTTGCTAAGCTATACTGCTTTGTAGGTTAGACATATTAGATGCATTTGATTTACTGTATTATTAACTTATAAAATGGGTTTATTTGGATATGACGTTATCCTAAGTGGACAAACATCTGTACATCTATAGCACAATAACAGCCTTCATTTAAAGTTCCAGTATATGTCAGACAATGTTGTTACCAATTGGACAAGACAGGTTTTCTGTTTTTCACAGGATATTTAGTCTAGTGAGGGACAGAAATGTAAATGATCATCTTAAGTTCTCAACTTGTATTCTTCACATCAGCAGCATCAGCATTACCTGGAAGCCTAATAAAGAGGATTGCTCCTATTCTAGGCCTACAAAGTAGGAAACCAAAAGTTCCTAGTTTAAAGAGACTCTGGAGATCTTTCCATAGTAACCACACAATTTTCCCTTTTGAGTTTTATCTCTCTGTTTTGGAGGTTTTCTACTGTTCAGATGATCTTCTCATTCTGAGAGGAAAAATAGTAATCAGTAGTTGTAGAATTAAGAGGCAATATCATAACATAAAACTGCCAAATGAAATATACTGATAAGTCTACAAAGGCTGACTACAACACAAGTTGATTAGCTTTGAGGTGGAATGATATCAAGTAACAGTGGTAAGCCTGAATATCTCATATTGACCAAAGTGGATTGGCATTTGAGTAAGTTATTTGACAAAGAAATCTGGAAAATGGGTTAATAATGATGGGTAGACACAAATCTTTGCATTGCTGGAAGGAAAATAATAATGTCCTTGGTAGTTAAAAAGGTGAAGAGATGCTAGCCGTACAAGGTCTGAGAAGCAAGAGTTATTCTGAGGAAAGTAGATGTGCATGGGGGGGGCGGGGGGGAAGAAAGTATTGGTCAAATACTAAGCCAGAGAGAGAGAAAGGATTTTCTACCATAACCCTGCACTTAACGAGTAGAAGGACACTGGGGTTTCTGTGGACCTTACCAAAGCAGAATTGCTGGGATAGAATCCTGTTAGAAAAGCCTCTTTCCTGAGACCTTAAATGCAAGGTTCCAGGGCATAGTTCCTAATACAAGTATACTACAAGGATATAGGATCAGAATTGGGAGTGAGAGGTACAGGGGCGGGGGGGGGGGGGGGGGATGACAGATAATTTTTTAAAAAATAGACAATAGAAAACAGAAAATAGAAATAGACCTGCACATGATAGAGATACAAGAAAACTGTTACTAATAAGACAGAGTTTTTAAAGTTGATCCTTAAAATAGCAATATAGAAACTAATGACTCTCTAAGGGAAAAAATATTAAGGAATATTTGGGATCCTAAAGGCAAACTTTTTGGCTTTACTTATAAATTAGCCTTGAATGGCCAAGTCAGAAATCATAACTTTGAAGAGCCTTCCTCTATGTAGGAAAGAATTTACATAGCCTAAGGCTTCTTCATTTGGGCAGCTAAGAACCAAAACCTACTAAGATGACAGCTTTACTGCTGAATGGACACTTACTCATTAGGAATTTTGATTAAATGATCAGTTTCATTTTGCTTGGGTTTGCAATGGCAATAATGCAATTAGAAATACCACCCATAAAATAGCTATAAGTATCTGAATCGTTTTTTGACATATATTTATGTTTTGTGGTTACTTTAAAAAAAAACCAACCAAATTAATGCTTCATTACTTAGAACCTCTAAGGTTATGTCTTCCAACCTGAATTACATCACAAAAATACATTTATAGCTAATTCACAAATCAAAGCCACTTTTCTCAATCTTCATTTGTGCACTCAAGTTTTACATATGCCTCATCTACTGCCCAAATCGCTCCCTCTCAAGCCATTCTGTTTTCTGGATTCATCATAGTTGCAAATCTAAGGTATTAAAAATACTCTGATGCTTTTCAAATTAAATGCTTCAAGGTATACAGCTTAATTTTTCTATAACTCAATGTTTTTTATCCATAAAATAGTACTGCTTCTACCTCCCTATATGTTTCACAGGCAAGTTAAAGACTAAGAATATTTATAGTTCTCTCTCAGCATCATCAGCCCCATAAGTTCTAGCATGGACTCTTTTGTCTAAAGGACTTTAAAATGCTCTTTCCATTTCAATGCTGTAAGAAAAGTTGCTGGCTGTATCTGACAGCACCTAGCTGGTAACACACAGCTTCTAATTTAACTAATCTGTCTTCCGTGACTAATCTCCTATTAAACTCATCTATTGTATCCTTAATTTCTTTTTTTTGATTGTGAAAATACTGTACAGAGGGGTTACAATTACATGGGCAAGATAATAATTTCTTTTTTTTTTACTGTGAAAATATCTTACAGAGGGGGTTACAATTACATGAGCAAGGTAATGAGTACATTTATCAAGCATTGTTGCCTCCTTTGTTTCCCCTTCCCATCCCCCCCTTGTCCCTTCCCATCCCTCCTTTGCCACCCTCCCTCTGCACCAAAGATGAATGGACCAAGAAAATGTGGTATATATACACAATGGAATTCTATGCCTCCATCAGAAAGAATGACATTGCCCCATTTGTTAGGAAATGGAAAGCCTTGTATCCTTAATTTCAAATGTCGCACACTTTAATTCTAAGGTTTTCATTTTTTATGGGTTCATCTGGAGATTTTCACTGTATAGTCATTTCTTTAATTATTAGTAACAGTTACTTACATCTGAAGTTTCTCATATCTCTTATCAGTTGTAGGTCTACTTCTATTTTCTGGTACTTTTCCCTTAAAATATGGCTGTTTGATCCTAATTTCTGCAATATCTATTAATTTTAATCAAATTCCATACACTATATATGAAAATGTCAGCAGTGATTTGAGGATATGGTTAGTATTTATCTTCCTGCAAAAAGAAAAACTTTTGCTTTTGGAGGTAGTAAAATAAAGACATCTCACTTTAGCCTGATTGGGAATTAACTTGTTTGAAGTGCTTTTCATCTTTTCTATTCTGGCTCACCCTTTCCCGTAAGGTATAGATAATGCTCTAGAGATTCCTAACTGGAGGTCTGGAATTATTAACAACACTCCCCCTTCTTGTCCTACCCTGACTTCCCACTTGTGTTTCCTAGGGACCAAAATACAGACAAAACTCATCTTATTTCCACACTTTGCTTCACTTTTCTCTCACTCTCTAACCCCCTTATGCATCAAAGAATTCTTCAGTAGGAACAATAGTATAAATATCCCAGACACGTCTGCTTTCTGAATTTTATTCCTCTTCTCTCTTATTCATTTGCCTTATCCTACAATTCATAGATTGCATTAAGCAGTTAAATAATAAGGGCACAAACAGTATGGATAAAAATGCAATTTCTGGACAGTTTAGAGTTTTTTAAGAAGGAATTTTCTTCTGAAGTAACTGTTGCATAATATATAAATGATCAGATTCTAAAGTCAAATCTTTAAATCAATGTATATTTTAAAACATCTACTATTTCTGTCATATCTTATCCTGTCCTGTCTCTATTTTTATTTTCCTTGCCAACTTTTAACACATGTAAAAAGTACACTAGTAACTTTATAAACCCTTCTTCCATAAGTAAATGGCCTGCTAGTATATGTACACATTCCCTTTGATTTATTTTACCCACCAATATAATCTATACTAAAGAACATTCTGTAGTAGTATATAATGATAGTATACATTCATTTTAGTGTTCCATGTTACCCCTCTATTTGTTTCCTCAATTACTTGCCTATTTCCAATTAAATTCATTATGTATTTATTTGAATATTTATTATTCATTATTATTACATCAAGTACTTGGGGTGTTTTTACTTCCAACTATGACTTGTCTTTTCTAAGGTCAATGATCCAAAGGTATACCTAACAAAGACCAAAGTAAAATCGTCAGAATGCTGGAACGCTAGCTCATATGTATCTTGTAAAAATGTCACTCATCTTTTCGCTGTGTACCTCCTTCCCACTGACGTTCCCATTACCATTCCTTTATCATTCCTAAAGGCTACATTTACAAAAGGTACCTTCAAAAAGCTTTGTGCTCTTCTCTGTCGCTTAGGAGTGACAGTAGGAGGTGCTACCATCAAATTGAATGCTTAGGGCAAAGAATACAGGGCCAACTGGAGGTAGCATAATCACCAATGGTTCTGTGAGTGTGGGAAGGGTAACCGCTAAAAGAGTAATAATAGTTTGGCCCAGAGAGATCATGCTTAGTACCTGATCTTTATATCCACAGAACTTAAATGGATATATAGACAACTGAAGTCTTGATTGGCATATGTAAATTAAAAAGCTCTAGGTCTGGTAAAAAGGAAGTCTGACTTGAATTGCCAAAAAAGAAAAACATGATTTTTTAGAATTAGGACAGTTTATAAACTTAAATCCCCTCAACTGAGGGGGAGGCCAATCCATTAAGGAAGAATCCTGTTAACCTGAAACAGTATATACTGTGTATCATTTCTTTAGGACTTCTACAAAGGGCTTCAGATCATTTACCAGTAACTGCCTTGAGGACAACAGCAAAATGGATCACTACATAGTAGTGCCGATTAACCCTAATTCCTAGAAACGCCAAATTCCATTCTAAGGGACACCTGTCCAAGAGATGTTTATGAAGGCCAGCTGACTGATGGGCTGATCTGGGATCAGGTCCATGTCAAGGTAGACTGAGGAATGTACAATGATCTTTCTGAATGTCACAACCATTGTGGATGTATATTTATACATGTATGTGAGTGTGTATGTGTGTGTCCAGCTGTTGAGTACATCCATCTTCTGGAAGTACATTTTTAAAACTAAGGAGAATATAAACAAAAGCACAGGATATATGGTTATGACATTAAACTTAGTCACACATTCATAATTCCAAGTATTTCAATGATGGATTTTGTATCAGAAAAACCTATGTAAGCAAATCCTTGTATTTTTTCACCTCCTACCAGATCTCTCTGAGATAGAGAGTGTATTGATTGATAGGAGTTCTCTTTCAGAGAGCAGAGGGAAAGAACCAGAAATCACAGTTTCAGAGCTTCACCCATATTTCATTGTCATGGAGATACTAAAATATGCCACGGATAGGAAATGAGATTCTAACTCTTCAGTGAAATATAATGTGAAATGAAACTTACATCCTCCTCTTCAATAACCGTAGCTCTACTGCACCTAGCAGGGGGAATGGTTTCCAAATCTGATGCTACTTCTTCAAAGACACTGTTTGAAATTTTACTTTATTTCCTCAAATCTCTCTCACCCTAACTAGTAAGAGTTTCCAGTTGCCCAGGTTGGTCCCACTTTATAAATATCTCTAACATCTCACTCAAATTGAGGATGCAACGTTGTTTTCAAAAGAATGCCACAGTCGGAGGAATAAAGTAAAGGATCTATCTATAATTCAGAAATGCCTTTACCCATGTGTTATTAAAGATTTTTTTCTAAAGAAAAGAAAAGAAGTTTGGAAATCTTTGCTGGGAGATTAATAAAGCATTAAGTATTTGATCAAAAAGATTTGTGGCCACATACAATAAGGTGAAAGACTTACTCTTGATCTCAAGCTTTTGAGGCCATAAAATGTGACACAGGATGAGATTTTCAACCCAGTTGTCCAAAGAGTGATTTCTTACTGCAAGAGATGTGCTACAACCTCATAGAAATTAGAAAAAAAATACTAAAGTCAGTTTTTTTTTTTTTTTTTTTTTGCTCTCACTTTTAAGCCAGTTTGGCAATAAATTAATCCTGTTTGGCCTTTTGGTAAGTTATCTTCAAGTCAAAAGAATGAGGGCTCTTAAGTGCTGCAGAAGTGCCAAGGGTCCATGTTTAAAGGTCTACTTGTCACTAATCTTTGTAGATCTGGAGGTGACATTACAAAGCACTCATCCCTGCCCATGTCACAAGCTCTCATACATCAACATCTGGAGTAGAAGCAGCAGAGAGGCTTGCATGGAAGGCAGTTACCAGGTTCACCATAGAACACCTGTCACAATAAGAGAGCAATTCCATGAAATAAGGGTTTTAAAACTGAAGGTAACTGAAAGATGTCCATAGCAGACTTGACTCTGTTTTCCTTCCCTAACAATCTCTTCTCATTTTCCCATACCTTTCCATCATTTAAGGCTGGAATGAAATGTGACCAACCCAGGAAGGCTTCTGTTTTCTCAGTTATGCCCAGCCCTATCTTGTGGCTCTCTCAAAGCTCCTACTCTTATTCAAATGAAACTTAGTTCCATGCATACCTGCTGCCCACAAGCAAATATAAGCACAGTGAGAAGTGCATGGGTCCTGTTCATCTTTGAATTACCTCAATGCTTAGAATGCTATCAACTGTTACAACAAATATTTAATTTGAATGATTTTCATTACCTGATGCTCTTTATTTTATTAGTTAATGTATAAGTAGAATCAGACAGCCTACTATTGATTCATTTGATAGAAAATTCAAGCTATAAGCATGTCATGTGTAAGAACAGCTATCCCTAAATTTCTTTTTTATTGTGAAAATACTGTACAGAGGGGTTACAATTACATGAGCAAGGTAATGAGTACATTTCTTATCAAGTATTGTTGCCTCCTCCTTTGTTTCCCCTTCCCCTCCCTTCCCATCTTCCCCTTTCCCTCCCTCCTCCCTCCCCCACACTAAAGTTGTAAAGTTTGTTTTTTGACATAACATCTTGTACATCTCGCTGCAATGGGTCCACTTGTATCCCTATTTAAACAATTCATTTTTTTCTCTTCCTTTCCACAAATTATACCAACATCAAATACAGTGAAAACAAGGGTTTATACCATGGGGGAGGGACATACAAAGCAACAAATAAATCATCTTATAAATATGTTAGAAACAATCGCAACAAAGAAAAAACGTTTGAATACTTATCATGGGTTCATTTCACCTAATATCAACTTATCTGACCATTTCTGTTTGTCTCAGACATATACTAATTATTGCAAATAAGGGAAACCATGGGACCTATGTTTCTTTGGACCTGGTTTACTTCACTCAATATAATTTTTTCCAGGTCTTTCCATTTCCTAACAAATGGGGCAATGTCATTCTTCCTGATGACCACATTTTTCTTGATCCATTCATCTTTGGAGGGGTATCTGGGTTGGTTCCATATCTTAGCTATGGTAAATAATGCTGCAATAAACAGTTGTGCTGGTAGGTTTAGTATGGTTTTGTTTGTGATCATTTGGGTAAATGCCCAAAAGTGGGATTGCTGGGTCATAGGGGAGCTCTATGTGGAGTCTTTTGAGGAACCTCCATACTGCTTTCCAAAATAGGTGAACAAGTTTACACTCCCACCAACAATGCAGTAGGGTTCCCTTCTGTCCACATCCCCTCCAGCATCTGTTGTCATTAGATTTCTTGATTATAGCCATTCTAACTGGGGAGGTGGTATCTCAATGTTGTTTGTATCCCTAAATTTCTCTGTAGGGTCTACTTTCCAATATAATCCTTAAGACAATATAGCAATTAGAAACTAATACCTAGCACATTTAAACTTAGAACATTTAAAATTGAGGTTAAGAGAACTGAGCAACTTTAGATTGAGTACCATGTCTATATGTTCAATCAACATCAGACTGAAAAAATATTTTCATATTGTTTCTATTAAGTAACAGGTAGTTAAGCTGACAATCATTGTCTATGTTGAATATATGCAAACCTTGTTTTCATTATTATTCCCTAAACAACACAGTATAACAAATGTTCACTTACTATTTGCATTGTACCCAGTATTACAAGCAATCTAGAGGTGACTGTAAGTATAACAGAAGATTAACATAGGTTATATGCAAATATTGCAGCATTTTATGTAAGAGATTTAAGTAGCTATAGTTTTTGGTGCCTACAAAGGTTCTTGCAACTGGTCCCCAGCAGTTAGTGAGAAAAGATGGTAAAATAATGTGTACTGATTTTCCTTCCTGAGGTCTGTTTTTTGTTCTTGGGTTTTTTTTTTTTTTCTTGCCCTTTTCTGGTATTGGTGCATTATTCTACAATAAAAGTAAAATCCATTGATAAATGTATAACTAGATAGATCTTTACATCTGAATACAGTTCTGGAAACCAAGGCCCAAGTCCATGTTTAGAATATTTCCAACATTGCAGAGGACCCCTACAGTCCTTCCCCCAAATATGAGTACTATTCTGATTCTTTTCACTACAATTCAGTTTTGAGCTCTTTTTTCAACACCATAAAAATTAATAACTCTGTGTTTTTAATGTCTGGGCTTAATGTAACAGTGCAAAATCCATTCATGTTGTATATAGCTGAAGTCAATTCTTTCTCAGTACTACACTATCTTCCTTGGTGAACACATCAAAATTTTCTATCACTTCTAGTATTTTTATTAGTATACTGATATTTATCTAAGTTTCTACTTACATTTAGATTGTCTAATCTTTTTATATAACAAACAATGCTGCAGTTAATCTCTTCATACAAATACCATTTCACCTATGCATATTCAGAATAACTTCTCAAGAGTGAAGAAATTAGGGTTAAGAGGGTACTTGTAACTGATAAACATTGCCAAATTTCTCTCCAGGGCCTTTGTATTCTCTTCAGCAATATATCAGAATAAGTAGAAGCTCTTAACCTTATGTTCATAGACTTCAAAATTTATGCAATCTTTCGGTAAGGTTTTTTCATTGATTTTTTTCAGCTTTATTGAGAAATAATTGTCAAATAAAAATTGTATACATGTATACAATGTGATACTTAGACATATACATACAGTGTGAAGTGATTGTCTCAATCAAGCTAATTAACATATCCTTCATCTCAACTGCTTACCTTGTGTGTGTACAGACTACTTAATACTTATCTTCTTTGTATTACATATGCATAATAATAATTTATTTAGAGACTTCCAGTTTTTCGAAGTAAATTTACCACCTTTCACTCCCTTAGCAGTATATACACGGGTTCCATTTTTCTCCATTAGCTTGCTAACATTTGTTATTGCTACTTCCTTTTATTTTAGCCACTGGGTAACTATCTCATTGTGGTTTTAACTTAAAAATAGCAAGATTTTTATTTATACATTAACCATATGCATACCTTTCATTTTGTTTCTTCTTTTTAAAGTGCACATTCAAGAAAGAAAGGATTAAGAAGCTGAGGAGAGACTAAACATTGTACCATGAGGAGAAGAGGATTCAGGAAGGGATGAAGGAGACAGCTCTGGTTACAAATTCCATTCACTCATCTCATAGAAGCATGCAGAGGACAATTTTAACTTAACTTGTGCAAGGACTACTTGTATGACCACTTGTACACAAACCTCTTGAAACTCACCCCCCAAGTGGTATTGCAACAGTTGGTACAGTTTCAAAAAGAAAAAACAAAAAGAGCCTAAAGAAACGTTCCTAAATATGAGCAGGTGAAGAAGGTTGAATAAATCTTCAGACAAACATTGTAGATTTGCTTTTAGAATAAGAAAGGAAGATTGTTTATTTGCCTGGTATCAAAACAAATGCAAGGGAAGAAAATATGGTAAAAAGAAATAAGGTTTAATTATTAAACTGGTTCCTACATAATCTGACAAAATAATATAAATCTGCATAAATCCAGCACAAGGACTGACACCATGGTGCCAGTAATAGCTACGGTGAAGAGAAAAAAGGCACAACATTGAAACCAAGTCATTTTTGTCTCTATATCAAACTTTAATGCTGCATAAGCTGCTGTTATAAGTTCATGGCCACATATGCTCCTGCCCCTAACATTCTCCATAATATGACAAATAACCACAGTTGGTTTTTTTTTTTAAAGCGATGCAGTTATGAGATGACTCTCAACTGGAAAAATGTCTGCTGGCCTGTGTATAAGTAATTAGACTGATAACCCCTGAAACAAAGACAAGCCATTCCTACTGAGTTCTCTAAGGCCCAGAAACATTTGGCCCTCAAGGGTAACCATTAAGTCTCCTTTCTTTGGCTGGATTCTATTTCCCACAGAAAGCTCTGCATCAGGATGCCCTCCAATAGTTCAGCACAGCTGTTAAATTAAGGCTGTTGACGGCTATTTCTCAAAACCCTTTAAAGAGCTGTTCCCTAGTGAACAGGGCAAATGTCACCCATATCATATCAGGCAATAGGTTACTATTTTTTCTCAATTAAACACAGATAGTCCTCACATTCCAATTCCATGATGCACCCCAGGGTAGGGGTGAGAGCGCCCAGGTCTCTCAAGGAAAGGGACAAATAAATATCACTCCGTGCTCCTGAATGAAGCTTTGAATACATTCATTGGATTTCTCTACCTCTGTGAAGAAAAATGTCAGCTAGTTGCTAGTATTGTTTCTTTGTTCAAGATTATTGATTGTGTCTTTAAAAATAAAGCAACTTCTTTTCAAAACAAATGGACAAATGAGATAAACCTAGTATCTTTTTTTTAAAATGGTAGAAGAAGATGAAAAAGGAAAAATAGAAGGAAAAACAAAAGAAGTTAGGGAGAAATGGTGCTTGGAAGCAAAGATGGCCTATATTGTCGTTTTTGTTTTTTAAGGTGTTCACAGTGCTGGAGTTTTAACTCTGAGCCTAGTGATTGTCAGATAGGCAGTCTACCACTTAGGCTTGCTCAAACTTCTTTTTATACTCCATATTTTGGATAAACTCCCATGTTTTTGCCCCAGGGCTGGCCTCAAGACAGTCCTCCTACCAATGCCTCCCAAGAGTGGAAATACAGGTGTGCTCCAACGAGCTTTGGTGGAGTCTTGCTAAATTTTTGCCTGCTAGTCTCAAACTACAGTCTGTCCTGTTTCCTTCTCCCAAACAGCTGGGATTACAAACATGAAGTGTCATACCTGGCCCTCCTATGGTTTTGTTTCTTTGGAGGTTGAGTAGAATAAAATCCTCAGGAGAAGTTAGGTTTTTAAAGGAGGTAGAAGACATATTTACTAAAGAAGTGAATGATATCTTGCTAATCAGAGAACAGGTTCTTGAATTCAAGGTGGAAAGCTTGGGACAGAAGATGATTGAATGGGGCGGGGGGGGAGCCTGTGTTCAGGTGGCCCAACTTCAGAAATGTGGAACAAGTTGAGTCTATCCAGACCAAGGTAAATTAAAATCTGTAGCCATCACTTCTCTGTGGGACCAGCAGTAAGAGATTATGTACTAAGGTCTCAGGCTCATATAAATGAGGTAATCTCAGGCTTTCTCACAAGATCTGATTGCTGGAGTTAACCGCAGTGAGAGAGCTGTAGCCTCCCTGGAGGAACTGACACCTCCAAAGTAGTGAGCAGCCTTGTCTGAAAGGAAAGAGGCTTAGAGAAAAAAGAACTTGGAGGTCATAAATGTCCAGGAACAGAGAGAACAATATTAAAATCAGCTGCTAAAACCTAGTGAGAAACCTGTCTTTAAACTACCAGTTAGTATAAGCAAAAAAAAAAAAGTTCAATTAAATATTGTGAGGAAAAACTGTCTTTTCTATCTAAGTATGTTGATTAAAAGTTTCTGCTTTGGCCTGGGAGTTTGGATCTTACCAAGAGGAATTGCTTTTGGGATAGGGAAGTTTTTTGAAATGTAAGATTTTGTCTTAAGATAGTTTCTTTTCAAGATGGAATTAAGATACACCCCAGATGCTAGGAGAAATAGCAGAAGGTGGGTATATTTTGAGATTACTTGTGAACTGTTGATTGTATTTCAAAGACATCTTATGTAAATACATTTTACCCTATTCAAACTAGCCAATGTCAGGCAGTTTGTGAATCTGAGCTGAGAAGCAGGCCCTACTATATTAGGGATAAATAGCAGAGCAGACTGCTTGCTCTGTGTGCTTGCTTGCCAGATTTTAGGCTGATGGCACACCCTTCAGCAGAAGTAAATTCTGCCTTGCTGAGACAATTCTTTATTTTCATGTCTATCGTTGTGACTCCAGTGCTTCTTGGAGAGCAATATTGATAACAATTTTACCTATCAAACCAGTCCTTTAGCCGGGTGCTGGTGGCTCACGCCTGTAATCCTAGCTACTCAGGGGGCTGAGATCTGAGGATCACAGTTCAAAGCCAGCCCAGGCAGAAAAGTCTGCGAGACTCTTATCTCCAATAAACCACTAGAAAACTGGAAGTGGTACTGTGGCTCAAGTGGTAGAGCACTAGCCTTGAGCTGAAGAGTGCAGGGACAGTGCCCAAGCCCAGAATTCAAGCCCCATGACCCACAAAGAAACAAAAACAAAAACAAAAAACAGTCCTTACCAGGACTTAGTAGCTCTCACCTATAATCCCAGTTATTCAAACAATTGAGATTTGAAGTTCAAGACAGACTGGGCAGACAAATCTGAGAGACTCATCAGCAATCAACCGGCAAAAAGCTAGGCGTGGAGGTGTGGTTTAAGTGATAGAATACCAGCTGTGAGTGAAAAAGAGCTTGAGGCCATAAGTTTGTGTGTGTGTGCATGTGTGTGTGTGTGTGTGTGTACAAACACACAGTTGTCCCATAAAGACACAAAAACTAGCTAAGAGAAACATAAGTGATCCCAATATTAAAATTAGATGTAAATGCTTCTCATGTTCTCTGGATAAGTGTGGGACAAACAGGAGCACTCAGGTGTCAAATGAAGCTCTTCGCAGAATCTCATCATGTTGGCAGAGCATGTAAAGAATACTTTCCAATATCTGAAGAAAAGATGATAGCATCTTACAAAATGGAGTTTGCTATCAGAATACTTCACATCAGCCTATAGAGCTTTGACCTATGACTCTGCTCTCTGCCAAATGGCCATTGGGCCTACAATAAACCATTTTTTTTCCCTTAAAATAACAGGAGGAAGAATTTTAGCTAAAACACTAGAAAGCATTTAATCTTTGGAACAAGCAGAGAATAGAAGTACATGAATGAATAGATTAAATATAAGTCTATTGGCAATCAATTAGAATGAAAATGATATCATAGCTCAAGTTAAAGGAAGAATGGGATTTCTCAATTTCATCAAATCAAAGTTATATGTTACATTCAAATTTTAATCTCTGAAATTAGACTACCTCTTAAAATCAATGAAATCTTGCAATAAGTAACTGTCAGTGTAAGTATTATGCCCACCTTTGCTCCTCAGCTTCACCCAGACCTGCTGGCCCCTCCCTCTCTTTGACCAGACCCACCTGAACTCCCATCTACCTCACTTCCCATACCCCACCTGAATTCCCATCTACCTCACTTCTGATACCCCAGACCCCGCTCCTACCTAGACAGCAGAGGCTGCCATGTGCTCTCTCTCTCCAGGGCAAATATGGCTCCTCTAATAAACCTTCTAATAATCTTTCTCCTGTGCCTGCCTGCCTCTGCATGGTCCCCTGGCATGGATATGACAGATCCTTTCATTGATCCTTTCATTGGTGGTTCTGGGGGGGGGTGTAGGTTCCATGGTGGATTTGCTTCCCACCTCCACTTCGGATGGGGTTCCGACTAGCTTCCCTGGGACCTAGCCTGAGATCCTACAATCCTATCTCCAGAGGACCAACAAGGCCCAACACCGACTAATTAAATCCATCCTCCAGGTAAGTGATCACCATGCAGGCCCTGTGCCTCTCTCAGGGGGGGCCTCAGGGCCCCCCAAAAAACACAACTTGGCCAAGTACCTAGCTGATGGCCTCTGTGGCTGAAGGATGCCACAGAGAAATGTGACATTTCCCACTGTTTTCCCCCCACTTTTTAAGCCAAATTCGCTACCAGGTATGCTCGCAAGTCAGATTTTGGTTCCACCATCACTTACCATGGAAAAGGACAGAACCAAATTTCCTTACAATCAAATTTGGCCCCAAATATAAAACTCCACGTATGTGAGCGCTCGAGCAGGTAGAACTCTCTCCCTTTCTCCCTCCCTCCTCCTCTCTCTCTAAACCTCCCCTTTCAAACTGAAGTGTAAAAGTATGGATGAGTTTAAGTTTAAACTCCTCCTCTGTGAGCCCCTTCCTCTGAGAGGCCCCCCATCTTTTGCAGCCTCCCCGTGAGGTACACCCCCTTTTGTGCCCTCTCCTGTGAGGTGCCCCCTCCTTTGTGGAATCCCCTGCAGGACCCCTCCCTCTGCCTCTGCAGTGGGGGGTGGAACCTGAGGCTCCAGGTGTGCCAGAAGCAATGCACCCTTCACTGTCAAAATCTTTAGCTCTCTCCAGCATTGACCATGTGGCGGATGGGCCAACTTGGCATCATGGGAGCTCAGCTGCTATTTCATGCCAACTCGAACTGCGTGGTGCCCTGGCATGGATGTGGTGGATCCTTTCATTGATCGTTTCAGTCAGTATGGCAATAGGTTGGTTGAGATTTCTTAGACCACTGGTTCTAAAAGTTGGTCCCTTTTCTCCACCACCAATATCATCATCATCACCTGGAAATCTGTCAAAAACACAAATTCTTGTATCCCAACCCACACTTATTGAAGAGGAAGAGAGAGAAGGAGAAGGGGAAGAAATAAAGAAAGCAGAAGAGAAGAGGGAAGTTTTATAGTTTCTGTCCACTTAGAAGCACAGAAGACAGTGGCATGTAGAAAATCATAGTACGAGCTGACTGTACACAAAAAAACTCAGATGATTAATTTTCTAAATACAAGGAATTTTCAGCAGTATATTCACTTTTCTATGCAAACATAGAGGGAAAAAATCAACAGATTAATGTCTAATGGATTCTGTACACGCTTCTACGCAAAGTTAATCAAACTCCCTGGAGATGGTGAGGATGGGTCAAACATTGCGAAATAACAACTCTTGGTTAAGCAAAACAAGTTTTCCAGGTCTCTGTTCAAATCCTAGCCTTATCATTAATGAACTATGAGATTTTGAACACATTGCTAAACATCTCTGATACTCAATTTCTTCTCCTATAAAATAGGGACAAATGTTCGTAGGGTTATTGCAAGGACTGAGGTGGACAATTCATAAGGAGTGTTACAGAAAGCCCAGAACATTATAAATATTCAGGGAGAGAACATAGTAATTGTCTATATTTTATATTGTAACCTTCCTTGTAGGCAGCTTTTAGCACGGCCATTGAAGGGGATCTGCCCACAACGAAGACGCCCTGAGAGACCAGCTGAATTGACTGAACCCATATAGGAAGGTTCAGCTCTGTGTCTGAGAAAAAAAAATCATTTAAACCTTCAGAAAGTAAATTAGTCTTTCAAATCAGATATGACATCAAAATGAAAATATTTTCTCATTATGAAAAAGCATTTCAGAAGTTATTATCCTTATTGATGGTATTTTTGAAAAAAAAATGACTAGTAAGACACAGATTTTAGATGGACTCATCCAACCTGAATTGAATCAACAAGGAAATGATTTCCTTCCTTAAATGGTGTCCAGATCATCACACACAAAAAAAGTATATCAACAACTCAGAGAACCTCTTCCTTGATAAATAATGTATTTACAGAATAATAAAAAGACTGACTGGAAGGACTGATGTCACACGGTGTAAGGTTTATTCTTTTTTTTCTTTAGGATGCTGAATAATGTCAGGTGGTTAGGAACTCAGAATCAGAACTCAGATCTAAAAAGACAAGACATGCACATCCCTCTAGCCAAATAATATTTGGAATTTGCCTTTGTCACTGATGTAGAAAAATCTCTAAACAATAATTTAAAGTCTATAAAGTCTGAAAGAAATGTACTTAAGTAAAATACATTCACACAAAATAGACAGACTGAACTTCTGGCCCTCTGTGTGACCAGGTTTGTGAATTGTCTTTGGTAAATTCTGATTTCAGTCCTATGTTCCCTGATCTCACCATTTCCTGTCTTGTTTCCTCATACTCCCTTGATTAATAATCAATAATAGTCATTATGGAAAAAATAATTTCACTATAAATTTAACCATGATGAAAAGCCTTCTCCCCAGAAAGTTAATATATTCCAAAGTCAAATAAAGACATATTGAAGAAAGAGAATGTTGTGGGCTTAATAGCACTGCTAAGAGAAAGCTGATTATGCTGTAGTACAGCTGTGTTAAAGAGTGAAGTGAGCTTCAGGTGCAGGTCAACATGAGTCCAAACTTTCCCTCTACTTTTCAGGTTCAAACTCCTCACCTGTTCCATTAAGAATGGGTATCTCCATATTATGTTAACCAAAGTCACAAGCGGCTGATTTATAACCCCAAACTGTTTATCATATACAGCATCTTGTCAGAGACCAGAATTGTTGTGCCAATTTCCCCCAGCATCCCTATTTTCTGTGTTAAGGTGTCCTACTAACAGAATAATAAATTTCTATGTGATTTCTATATGACAAAATTAGAGCAAGTATCACCGGGTAACACTGAGGTATTGTATTTCCTTCTATTCCTATAGTTCTTCATTTAGTGGCAACAAATGCCTACCATTTGCTTAGTTTCGGTTCCACCCACTAAACATATCTATAAACTATCTTCTTAGGTCAAAACTCACCTCTGCTGATTCCCGACCTTTTATCTATGTGTTCAATTTAATTTCAAACTATTACTTTTTAATCTTGTTTGAATTAGGGTTCAAATACACTAAGACCATTACATTTATGTGTCCACTTGACTGACAGATGGTAAAATATTCTTTCTGGGTGTATCTGTGAGGGTGTTTCAAGAAGAAATTCATGCTGCAATTAGTAGACTCAGCAAAGAATTGCTCTCACTGATTTGGGCAGGTACCATCTAAGCCACTGAGGGCCCACAGAGGACAAAAAGGCAGAGGGAAAAGCAAACTGACTTTCTGTCCTTGAGCTGGGATATCTGTCTTTCCCTTTGACGCTGGAGTTATTGAACTTAGTATTCCAGGACCCCACAACTTTCTCCATCAGTCCTCAGGCCTAAGGTTCTGAGATGGTGTTACTTCATCAGTTCCCTCGGGGTTCTTAGGCCTTGGGACTGCCTAAAGTCTTCACTAAACTTTCTGGTTGTTTGTTTGTGGATGGGAGATCACAAGACTTATCAGCCTCATAACTATATAAAATCACTGCAATAATAAATTTCTTTATAAATGTATATGTACAGAATGAATGCACACACACTCAGATACAAAAGAGCTTCTTGACTGTTTCTCTGAGGAACTCTAATACATCTCCTATATAATATCCCAGGTACAGGTTCTTCGAGCCAGCTCTTCCCTTGTTAGGAGGGATCTGGTTTTTAAGAACATTGGGTCTAACTTCTCATGTTCTATTTGGACACTCTGTCAGTCTTCAGGGACATATTACTAACTTACGCACACTTAAGGAAACCAACTTTATAATTTCATATTTCTGCTAAACAGGAAACCCAACAAAGACATAAAATCATTCCAAAATACATTGCTCATTACAAAATCATTTCCCCACCATGAAGTTTCTGTCTAGTGGAATGAGTGGGGAATCACGGCATCTTTCCAATTACCTTTCTTAATTTGGTTTCTGTTTTTTTTGTCAGCTATTCTAAAAAGAAAATGTCCAGCTACCAAGATTTCCTTCCTGAAATTAAATACATCTGATGGAAAAGTCAGCACTTATTCTGAGCCATACAAGCAGGCTGTCAACTCATTAGGTCCTGGGAGAAGCCTGGATTAAGGATACACAGAATGAACTGGGAGGGGGGACTTGTATCCACCAAGGAACTAAAGTGATCCTTTGCAAACAGTACAGCCCTAGAGCTCTCTGCCTGAAGGCTTACCTAAGAGACCTTGAAAATGGTGTAGATCGGTTCAAGGAAGGAGTACTTAGATGTTGGGCATATGGATTATTTAGAACCACTTTGATTTCTTAGATTGACATGCTGTTACAGGAGACAGAAGTGAATGTAGATGAAAAGGCAGATGAAAGTGTCAAAATCAGAACCTACTTCTTAGTGGGGAAAAAAACGATGGGGTGTTAGGTTGGAGAACTACAACTCTCTTGCTTGCTCTCTCTTTTCCCTCAGATCAACGAAAGAAAGCACTTTGAAAAGTCAAAGGAAGGATCCATCCATATTTAACATATATCTGACTCTCTAGCATACTGATAACTGACAAGGGAAATGTAAGCTACACCAACTAGATGCATCGACTTAATATATAAGTGTGCTTCTGTTTAATATATGCATACTGGGTAACAAGTATTAATACCAGTTTCCTCTGAGTGCTGGAGATATAAAAGTAAGTAAAGCCAGATTCCTTCCCTTAAAGAGATGATGGTCTAGCTGAGAAGGAAAAGTGATGGGAAAGAAATGAGCAAAGACAGGGAGCTGTTCTCTCTTACCTATTTCAGATGTTCAGGACTAAGCTGGTCTCAGTGGAGGAACAGTAACTTTTCTTAAGAGACTCTATTATTATACATTTTTGGAAGGCATTCTTTTAATTCAATACTGTTCTTATGACTTACAAGTGACATGTTTAATTAACTTTGAGTGGGTTGTAAGTCAGGTCAAGTTTCTTTGGGGGCAGAGCATGTTAGTCACATTGAATCAGTGTTAAGTCAGATGGTGAAAAAGCAAGCAGAAAGTTCTATTTTGATTACATCAACACAATTTTACACATACTGGTAAGATGCATGAATATTTGTTAATTAGGCAACAGAGTACATGGTACTTAAAATACTACTATATCTGTCCTGTTTTGTTTTGTTTTTTAATGAAGTTTGCTTATGTAGACATCCTAATTGTATATAGCATATGCTTATATTTTTGGTAAACAACAGGATCCTATGACAAAACATATTCTGCTTTGCTCAGTAAGTCTTTCCTATTAGCCTATTTCTAACTTTTCCCTGAGTTCCAAGGTAGATCCTCCTCAGGAACTCAAGCTGTCAGAACATCTGAAACCTTTTCTGATCAAAGCTTATATAATGTGATATTGTAATAGTGCCTGTCTTCCCTCGCAGACTGGAAGCTCCTCAATGGGAAAAGATCGTATTTTGTCCACTGATAGATCCTAACATGGTGCCTGACCTCAAATAAGTACTTAATCAATATTTATTTAAATCAAATATTGCTTAAGTAACTAATTCATGGTCAAATGAAGTATAATTAGGTGTAGCCACTCGCTTACCCCTCTAAAGGTCCCCCACACCGACGATAATGCAGCCCAGGGGGAAAGAGGAGGGACAGAGCAGCACAAATCCACTCCTTTCCTGAAAGCCAGAAGGTGCTCATTAGAACCCTTCTCAGAGTCAGCGTATCGACAGAAGATGGATCAGCACACTCCATATTCCATTGCAAGTCACACAAAAGCCTTTTCCCCTTTAGCTGCTCCTCTCTTTCTAAAGTGAAGCTGGATAAGGCAAGTAAGTTCTCTCTGTGCCTTTGAGCAGCTTTAATTGATGTGGATCACTGACCGATTGATGTGGATGTAGCAATCAGCATCAACTGGAAGGCTGCTGAAATAAGAGGATCAGCCATCCTGTAGCCGGGTTTGCCAGCTCCGTATAGCTAGAGCCTGGACAATTGATCTTTGTTGCTTTAAATGATCAAACTGCAACCCATTCAAGATGCATATGGTTTCAAAGGCTCCCAAATGCTGATGTTGGACACTGCTAAAAGGGGAATAATGAGCCTAGCACCATTAAAGTTGGGAGTCAATTAGCAGAGTCAGGAGACTGATATTGTGTGTTTCTAAGTATAATTTGCATCCTTTGTAACTATAATAAAACTTTAGTGATTTTCCTGTAGGATGATCATTCCCTAAGTAGTAGAATTTGTGGCTAGGTAGAGCAGTGTATGAAGAGACTTGGGCAGCACTGGGAAGCTTTGCCCCCTAAGGTTAATGTCCCTAAGCTTTATCAGCAATGCACACTCTGGTGTAGCTTTCCAAAAGGACATCTGAAAAATTATTTCCAGAGGAAGTAAATATTATGTGTGTCAGAGGAGGGGAGGGATTCTACTAACCAAATAAGAGATCTTTTGACCTCCAGACTTTGCAGTTAATGTGTCTTAGGTGCTATGGAATATGTGTTAGGAATGTCAACACATGTTGGAATTAGGATTGGTACCACCCAAACAATTTTTACTAATGAGCATTTTTTTTATCATGAAGAAATTTATTCACTGGATTTTGAGAAATAGACTTTAGAAAATGCTTCACTATGGGCATAGTCTAGGGATCTCAGATTTTTCCTGTGAAGCTGGCAATGTCTTTCCCTCTACAAAGTTTAGTTGTTTAAAAACAACCATTTAAAAAAATAAAAACGTCATCTTAGAATAGCTTTATATTACCAAAAAATGTTGCAAAGGTAGTATAGAGTTCTCCCAGGTCCCACAGTCAGATTCTCCTAAAATATCAAAAGTAAAAGCCAATATCAGGACTGTAGAAGCCTACCTATTATTTGGACTTAACTATTTTTCCCTACAACCCTTTTTCTGGGTTTCATGCAAGTTGCCATTTTACATTTAACCATCAATAGATGCCTTTTCGGCATCCACATGTCTGTGACAGTTTCTCAGAAGGCCTGTTTCCAATGACCTTGATAGTTTTGAGGAAGATGCTTTTTAATGGCAAGAGAAGTCAGGCAAGTATAATGAAACTAAAAATCTGGTAGGATAAGAGAAGATGAAGTTTAAAAGGGCAAAAAAATGCATGAAAGTGAAAAGACAAGAGACAAAGCTCAGTGACTCTTCAGTTTTATAAGATCAACCCTGAACATAAACTAATTTTGTAGAAAATATATATGAAGACGATAGATGCAAATCACATTTAAAATTTTTATATCATTCATATATCAAATCATTGTTTTCCTCTAAAATATTGTTTGTAGTTCAAAAAAGCAAATATCAAACCAAAAGCAAACCAAAAACTAATGTTTAAAACTAAGAAAAATGAAAATGATTGTAGATGGCCAGAAGGAAAGTGTTTGAAGGTTTGTAAGCCTTGGAAGACTTTTTCCATCAGAACGACAGACTTCTGATGGGAATGGGTAGCTTTTGAAGCTCTATCTTTTGTTCCCTCTTTTTTTTGTTCTCAGAAGCAAGTAAGCTTGAAATTCAGATACATAAAAAATTTTTGGACTGGCTCTTTGCTTCCTGGGCTTCGGTTGAGTAGAGGGAAACAATGATTCCTAGTCACCTTTTTGTTTTCCTTTAGAGAAACAAACAAAAAAAACCAACATTTTCTCTTCTGAGCTGAGGATATACTTGGAGATCTCTAAGTAAATAAGACTAGAAAGATACTGTCATCACTTAGATCCAGTGTAATTATTTATCACCATAACCAGGGTGAGAAGCATGACCAGAGATACCAATATCTGGGGGCCAGCTAGAGTTTCGTGGGGCATGTGATGGTCTTAGATTTGTGGATGACATGGTACATATTGTTATTAATTGCTGTGGTATTTAGGGTGCACATTAAGCTACTCTAATGAAGACTAAAATATGTGACCTGTCAAAAACAAAAAATGATTTATTTCCCCCCTCACTAATAGGCCAAAGTGGGAAAGCCATTGAAAACTATTAGTACTAACATTTTTAATGCTAAGGCCAAGAGAGCTATCTAAGTTCTTGCTATTTCTCGGCTAACAGGAAAAGGCTAAAAAATGAAGTATGTACATTACCAATTATAGATACCCAATATCAATAGTTTGGGCAAAATATATGGTTACATCAAATCGCAAGGGAGACTGGAGAATCTGAACCTAATGCCCACCTATCATCCTATTCCTATGCCACAGAGCAAGAACAAGTACTTTGAAGCAACTTGCCAGCCAGCTGTTTCCTGCTCTCCTTTTTGTTTTCATTTAGTGGAGATCCAATATTGCTTAAGGAACCAATGCACCCAGCTAATGGGTTGACTTCCAGACCTTGCTGCAGTTAGAAGATGCTGTATGGTACAGCTCTGGCCAATGAGAAGGAAAGAAGTTTGTTAAGACTTTCTAAGTTAGAAGTCTGTTTTCAACTACAAGTCTGTTAGGATAAAGTCTTTGCTTCGTTAACAAGGAAGAGAGGAAAGACATACCAGCTGCTGTCCTTCCCAATTCTTCTTGTGTATAATGTAGATATAATGGCTACAGATGCAACTGTTATTTTTGTCCATGAAGAGAGGCCAAGAGAATGAAAGAAACATCTAGCCCAACATCAAGGAGCTGCTAGACCAATACTAATAGCTACTACCCCTAAACTTATGGCTAAACTTGCTTCTCCTCTTTTAAGCCTTCGTTAAACTTTCTGTTACTTTTAGTTGGATAACACAGAGACTGCGAATAGAAAAAGACAAACCATGAGACTCAACAATAGAAAACTCAACCTAAAAGAAGATCACATAAAAATGACTGCATGACACACTTTGACATTATGCAGAGAAGTCATTCAAAGAACAAAAATGAACAGAGAAGAAAAACAGTCAAACATTGACAGTAAAACAGATCACAGCATTTGCAACCAGTACAACAGTGACCCTGAAACACAATTATGGGGTATTATGAAAGTACAGACAGAATCTAAAAAGCCCTTATTATAAATATGAGACTGACAAAGAAATAAAGAGCACATTTATATCACAAGGACCAGATACAGAGCTACATGTGCCACTAAAAATCTATAAACATAGTTTCCTAGTGAGAAGCAGTTGATGAACAATAAATACAATGTAAAAATCTTGAATCACAGAATAAAAGTTAAACAGTTGTAACTAACTGAAATGCTCATAAAAATCCATTTCTTATTTATCCCTGGAGATTCTGAGTTTCTTCTAAATATCATCTTTGGTTTCTAAGACCGTATTTAAAAGCTTCATTCAGATAGGCTGGTGGTGAGATGTAAGTGGTATAAGAGACAGATTTAAGCAGCAGAAAGCCTGGGTTGGAATTCTGTCCTGACAACTTGGTGACCATGTGAAAACATGCTGTCTGGCTCGGTGCTGTATTCCGTGAATGCTTAAGAAGTTAAGGTGGCTGGAGTTGTCAAGCAAAGTCCCAGTTGAGCCTGGGTGAAAGACATTCATTGTCTTCATCAGCACACATGATGTGCTGGCATACTCCTATGGGTAGTTGCTGCAGGAAGTTCTCTCCAGGAAGCATTCCTGGAGAGATGAGAGCAAGGGGTAAAAGGGATACACTATGAAGGGAATCTATGCCCTAGAACATGAATACCTAGAATGCACACAATTGTGACTCATGGTACCAATATCAGATTTGTAATCATAAAATTGAAACCATAAACAGTAGAGGCTTTATTCATTACTCTACCTCCTAAAACAAAGCCTGTATGTGAAAGGTACTACATACCTAATGGATGAATCGTACCTCATATCACCTATCCTATACAAGTTATTCAACTTCTCCAACCTGTGTTATAAGATAGATATGTCACAGAACAGTTTTGTATCAGGAAGATTCATGACACTGTGCACCACTAATATGAAGAGAGTTATTGGAGCAATATCAGAAAAGTGATCACATGTCTAGAGGGTCTCAGTGCTGTGGAAGCTGTCACCAGAACCGCCAACCCTCAGAGGACACAGTGGAGAGGAAGTCAGGGGCTGAACAGCCAGACTCCCCTGGAGATTGTGGGATTCTGCTATGAACTAAATTGTACCCCTTGAATTCATATATTGAGGATCTAATCTCTAATGTGACTCTATATGGAGACAGGGCCAATAAGGAGGTAATCGAGGTTATATGAGGTCATAAAGGTACAGTGCTATTAATTGGGTTCTTGTAAGAAGAGGGGGAAAAAAAGCCTACCCAATCCCATGAAAAACAAAAAAACTCATGCGATGGTATAGTAAGGAGATTGCTGTCTTCAAACCAGAAGACAGTCCTCACCATACACCAACCCTGCTGGGCCTCTCATTTCACATTTTCCGCCTCCAGAACTGAGGCAAAATTAATTTATGTTGTTTAAACCACCAGGGAGGTAGTTTTTTGTTATGATAGCCTGAGCACAATAATACAGATTTTAGTACCAGAAAGCCTAATACTAACTACTCTGGTACTCTTTCTACACTAAGAAAACAAGAAGTCTGAAAAGAGAAAGGAGATGGAAACACAAAGAAGACTAAGGCCCATAAAAAGAAGGCACTGCTGTGGGAGCATCATTGGAACTGGGTAAAGACAGAGGCTGGCTGAGTTTTGAGGTACATGCTGGGAAAGACCTAGATCATGTTGAACAGAATGTTGGTGGATGACAAAAGCCATCGTAGTAAAACCTCGGATGAAAATAAAGATCAAGTTGTTCAAAAAAAACTGAAAGAAAAATCCATCCTAGAAAATGGCAAGGAACTTAGCTGACCTGTGTTCTACACCTCTTTGTGGAAGACAAAGCTTGTGAGACATGAAATTGGATAGTCAGCTGAGAAATTCTCTAAGCAAAATGTTGATGGTGTAGCATAGGTTTTCCTGACTGCTTACTGTAAATTGAAAGAAGAGAGCTGAATTGAAGGAGGAACTATTAAGCAAAAGCTAATCAGAATTCAAAGGTTTGGCAATGTTTCTATATTGCAAGAAGTTAGAAAGCGCACCCGGAAGAAAACAGTGTGGCTGGACATTGACAAAGAGATTAAGGCCTAAAAACATCCAATTTTAACAGAATGGGACAGAGATAGGCCAACAAGAAGTAAGGCTGTCAGACTGCTAATGGTCTACAGGATTCGACAGCTATTATGCAGAATACACTAAGGAAGAATGACTGAAAGATGATTCCATGCTCTTTAGGGCTGACAGCTCCATCAGTGGGTCAGGATGGCAAACCCAGAGCCTTGGGTGAAGCTGCTCTTGCAGGGCAGTAGGGATGGCACTGCCACCCCAGTGAGTCTGAAGAGAACAATATTGAACCAAAGAGGACTAGTCTCAATACTTAGGATCTAATGGCATTTGCCTTGGTAGGTGTGATGCTTGCTCCGGACCCACTGCCCCTTCCTTATTGCCTCTTTCTCCCTTTTGGAATGACAACGTCTGTTCTATGACTAATCTCACCAATGTATTTGGAAACACAGATTTCACAGGTTCATAGGTGAGAGTAAGTCACCTATCCAGTCTCACAGCCAACTTCGTTCCTTCTTCCTCTGAAATAGGCTAAGTCATGATGGTCTCTTCTCGCAAAGCCTGAAAGGGCCTATACCTCTAAAGGTGGGTGTTGTGAAGTTTGTTTGAAAACCTGTCTCATTACACTGCCATGGAACAAATTATGTACAAAGTCAAACAACATTACATTTCTCTTCACTTTTCTTCTACCACCTTCTTTTTTAGGACCCGAATCACCTTTGTTGTCGCCATCTTCTTTCTTTTCCAGCCTCCTTTGTCTCTTAGAGAAGAAAGAGTACTACAGCAGTATTAGGATTTCTGAGTCCTGACCTTAGCTATATGCGATTCACATTTAAGTGAGTATGGCATTTCACTGCTTGAAATGTTTCCCTGTTGGAGACAAAGTAAAGCCTCTCATTCTATGCCCACTGGTTTAAGGATTTATGCATTCATTTGTTCTTCTTTTATATTTTTAACATCAATTAGAAGGACTCATTATTATTGCTGTTCTAATCATAGGAGTAAAATAGTCCAGAACTGCAAGCAGGAGGACAGGATGTAAAAACTGAGAAAGTCTGAAGGAAGATATCAATATTTATGGGCCCACAGCCTTCTGCATTTTTGTGGGTCTCAAACCATCCCTCGCCTCACTCTATTTTGCCATCTTTGACGTGGCACTACAAAAGTCCAAACCTTACTGCCAGAGCTGCCAACAATCAATCTCTGGCTGCCTTGTTACCAAGGCTTCAGGGGCCTGAGCTATAGTGAACTATGTGGCTGAGTAATTAATCTTCTCCATCTTGAAGCCCTTATATGTGCACAGCTGCCACCAAAGCCAAGAGCAATGTTGCAGATTAGTTGTTTAAGTGTAGCCTGGCAGCTAACCTTCGAGGGAGTGATGCTAATCGAACTCTCCACCCTCACCAGAGCCAGTGCTTATCAGCCAAGCCAAGGGTTAATTATGACCTCAGGACCATTTTGGAATTTGTTGATAAACTCTAGAGGTGTCGATTAGTTCTTAACATATAAATATCTACTTATTTGGGGGAAGAACATCTATGAAGATTTCTTTCTTGATTCCTGGCAATTTATTTTGGGTCTAAGGAAAAAACTTGATGATAAAAACAGAATTCTAAAGAATTAAACCAAGCGACATTTTTCAATAGCAACTGTTATTTTTATTATTTACAATTATTGAAAACTCGGATGCTGAAAATAAGAATATGGCAAAATTATTTCCTATCGTAAGTACAGAGTCATATGACCTAGTTTCATGCATTAGTCAATTTTATTCTTTTTGAATTAGAATTGCATGCAAATGAAATGATTTTACTTAAATTTGATTTTTTCCCTCTTTCAACACATTTAATGTGATAATTTAACTATCTGGGTGGCTGGAAACATCTATAGTAAGTGTACTAATTATGAAAAACTATTTCATTATGACGTGAATAGGGGTCTAGACTTTATCTGGGGTCATTATTTTAAATTCTTATGCAAGTTGCATTAACATTTTTTTCCTGTAACAAATTTACTGCCATCAGATATAAGAATCCTAAGAAAGGAGGAAACAAGTAAAATTAGCTAGAAAAAAATAATATGGCCTGAAAGTAATACTTCAACAAAGTCCATTCCCAAATAGGAGCAGCAGTTTTTATTCTCTTTATTTGGAGCTGATTTTCTAACCAATTTCTGCAGAATCACTGTCAATCAATGAAAGAGTTCTAAATTTTGGCCTTGTCTGTGGGTTGTGTATATGCCTTTGTATATGTGTGAAATTAAGAAGGTGTTTTTTGGGGGGGCGGGGGCGGGGTGATGGTCGTGAGGCCTGAACTCTGGGCCTGGGCGCTGTCCCTCAGCTCTTCAGCTCAAGGCTAGCACTCTACCATTTGAGCCACAGCGCCATAAGAAGGTTTTATTTTGTTTTTGTTTTACTGGTTGTGGGGCTTGAACTCTGCGCCTAAGTGCTGTCCCTCAGCTCTTCAGCTCAAGGTAAATGTTCTACTACTTGAGCCACAGCATCACTTCCAGTTTTCTGGTGGTTATAGGTAAGAGTCTCATGAGCTTTCCTACCTGGGCTGGCTTTGGACTGCAATCCTCAGATCTCAGCCTCTTGAGTAGCTAGGATTACAGGCATGAGCCACCAGTGCCAAGCTACAAGAAGTTTCTTTTTAATAACAATATCCTCATATAATTCAATGACTTGTTTATGGGGGGGGGGAGTCAGACCCAAAGAAACGTAGGCTGCATGCTTTCCCTCATTTATAATAACTAGAATGTACCTATTAATCTACAAGTAAACCCAATGGACAGTAAAAGCCAAATAATTACACCTGGACATGATTAATTAAATGGCAATCTAAACATTCACACAGTGAGAACAAAGGAGAACATTCTTAGGAGAGGATCACAAGGGCTCAATAGCTATGTGCATATGATCATATAAAATGATGCTTATCGAAATGAACTCCAAGAAATGGAAGAGGTTTTTTATTATACTGTTCTCAGTTCTTTTTTCCTTTCTTTCCCTCTTTCCTTTTTTCTTTGGTTTATTCTCTTCTGGCCCTATTTTTATTTCTGTACTCTTTGTCTTGTACTCTTGTCTGTACTCTATTGTCCTGATTTGGGGAGGGGAAGGGGAAGCATAGAAATGATGGGACAAAGGGTGAACCAATTCAGTAGTGAAACCCACTAGACAATCTGTTGGAAATGAACTATACAACTTTGTGGGGAAGGGAAAAAACTGGGAAAGAATGAGGGAAAACTGTTACATTTGAACACTGTTCGAATGGAAATGTACTCATTACCTGAATCATGTAATTCTAACCCCTCTTTACATCACCTTTGCAATAAATTTAAGCTATACATGTATGTATGCATGTGTGTGTATATATGTATACACACACACACACACACACACACACACTTAGAATGAAAGGAAAAGAGGTCCAAACTAGAAACACTGTTATTTGAATCAAGAGAGAAAAATATTAAGACAATACAAAGGGGAAAAATCATGCCCATGATCATATGTGATGATTTATACCAATAAATGATAATTTCTATGTAGTGGTGGCACACACTTTATGAATATTATTCTATTTCATCTTCTCAACAAGTCTATAAAGTAGGAAGTTGTTTTCTTGCCATTTTATAGCTGAAAGTTGTCAGGCTCAAAGACTGTTAGAACAGCTTGTCCATTTTTTCAAGTAGTGAATGCAAAATACAAATGTATCATAGCCTTACAGAGAGGACATTATCAACTATAATACTACATACCTCTAACTCTTACCTTAGACACTCAAGGATGCTTACATGCAGCTGCAATCCTCCATGCCCCCCCACAAATCACAGTGCTACTACTCTTAGAGGGATGCATGAAACCTTCTTCTCAAGGAACCATTAAGAAAGACATTTCAAAATGTTCCCCAAATAAAAAAAGAACACACTCCTAATAACTGGTTTTATTATCAACAAAAATAGCTTAGAATGATCTCAGAATATTTTAGTCAATGACAAAGTGATAAAAGTGGGTTGAAATCTCTCATCACTAGTTTCATTGATCATCATGTTATTTATATCATTATCATATTATAACATCTGAAAATGTGGTTCTTTGTATGAAATGAATAGTTTTATCAGTACTTCAACTATCAAATTAAATGTCTTATTTCCTCAATTCTATCATGTATTTTCTTCTCAATTTCACAATTTGGTTATGATAGTAATCACTGATTAAGTTGGCTTTTTCCTACACACCTATTATAAAATTGCTGGTGCAGTTTGCAAACTAGAAAACATTGTGTTCTTTAGCTCCTCCTCCCCCCAGAACCCCATTCTCATGTTAATTTCATGCCAAAGTTAGCCAACATGGTTATGTTACCTAGTGGCAGGCAATGGTAAGGCACAAGGGATAAATCAAAATAGAAGAGAAACTTTCACCATCATGTATCAACAGCAGAAAACTTCATTTTTTGTTTTCTGGTGGTATTGAGGTTTGAACGCAAGGCTTTTCACTTGTGAGGCAGGTGCTTTACCATTTACACCATGTTCAACAGCACCTTTGGCTATGGTTATTTTAGAGATAGGGGTCTTACTTTTTACCCTCGCTGTCTTGGACCATGATCCTATTATTTATGCTTCTTTCCAAAGGTAGGATGGCAGGCATGCACCACTCATCCCGCTATTGTTTGAGGTGGAATCTTGGCTTTGGTTTTGTTGTTGATTTGATTTGGTTTCATCATAGCAGGAGCTGGCTTGGAGATGAGATTCTCCTGATCTGTCTCTTGAGTATCTAAGATTACAGGTGTAAGGCACCTGTCCAGGAGAACCTCTTAACAAGTATCAGAAATAAATTTCATCCCAACAAGTTGCAGCAAACCATGTAGCCCTGAACCAAGAATTCATTTTCAGAATAGTATACTTTATTACGAGCTTTGATTGGCTGAGCTACACCTTTGTATTTGTAAGACTGCATATAATAGACAGTAACCTGAAAATTATTTACAAGAACAAAATAACATTGTGTGAATAAATGTATTATATAATATACATATTATATAAGCATATTATATTTATATATTATATATCATATACATATGGTATGTATAATATGCATCTATTATATTTTATATAATATGCACATAATGGCTCTCTTATTCCTAAGATTCCAAAATATTTGTTTCAACTGTAGTTTATTCTGTATAGCAAAAACATTTCCTGCGTGATTACAGGTACTGCCAAGTACAGTATAGTTAAAACTAAAATGGCTTGCATGTTTCTAAATAATCCCCTAGGAAACAGTTCAGTCTAGACCATTATCTTGATAGTTCATAATTAGGTTCAATAATAAAGCTTGTTTTGCTGACCTAGGTCAGATCGGCATGTCCACAGCATCTAGGCGCAGTGACCTTGCTTTGAGAGGGTATTGTTAGAAAATCCATTATTATCATCACATACACTTCAGAGAAGTGGCTGTTTTGTGAATTGATGGTGTGATGTTGCCACTTTAGATAAAAGAGTCCATGAATTATTGACTTAATGAGTTAATGTTGCTTGATTTCACAACAAAGTCTTTGCAGTCCTGATGCAATTTACTGAGCACATAATCACAGCATATGGAGGGAAGCACAGGTAATCGGCTCTGCTGTGCATCTATGAGCCATACCAAATCTGAAAAAGGCATAAGCCTCACCAAGGTGTCACAGTCCCTCCCAAAGGCATGACATCTTGGTCAGTATGTCTGAGGCCAGCTCATGAATAGTTGCTGAAGGTGGCTTTCTTCTCATTATTTTTGTCTCAAATACAGAATAGTTAATTGCTTCCCCTTCCTCTAGATTCATCTTGGGCCTGTGGTAAGGGCATGGGGGTTGGAATGTATAATTAGTCTGGCTGTGTGCATAGTTGCTACTGAGTTGAAGTCCAAAGGGAGTGTCCATAAAGGCCTTGCAGGGAAAATAGGCCACTACCCTGATGTTTAAAATGGCAAAATGGAAGCAAAAATGTAGTAATGGGATGGTATTTTTCTGCAGAGTATGCTAAATGTGGGTGAAGCCTTAAAAAGCCCAGGCACGTATCAGTTAACAGGTCTTCCTGAAGTGCTTGCTAACTTTGGTGCTCTGCCCTTTTTTGCATGCTTATGATGTAAGAGCTCTAGCCACAATATTTTGTCCTCTCCCCTGGAAACTTCCAAAGTTGGTATTATGTTCCCATTTTACAGATAAAGAAACTAAGACAGGGCAGGAAATAAGTTGCTCACAGCTGCAAAACCAGCAGAAAGGAGCTCTAGTTTAGCCTGGCTGATGCCTGAGCTATCATGAACACTCCATAATGCCTCCTGCAGTCTCCTGACTTCCCGTCTTTCCATACTTCATCTGTTTGCTATTTTAGAATCTGTACATCTGTATATCTGCCTGTACGACCTCCTTTGAAAATACCTTAGAATCAAGATAAAAGTCCATGATATTTAAGCTGATCACACATGCAAGCCAAACATCAGTTTGCAGACTTCCTGTTCAGCACAGTCTGAGTTGTGGTCATTACTTTTGGTCCTACATGGCTTCTTCTGCGCTAACTTGGAGCCTATTGAGGGAAGGAATCATGTCCTGGTCATCTATGTACCTTCAAGACACAGGATCATATTTAGAATGAAGGGACTCTAAATATTAGTGTAATAAATGAGGAACTGGGTAATGATGCAGAAGTACTCCATGCAATTTCCTGTGAAGAGACAACTGGGAAGAGCAGAGAGGTTGCCTTTGCCCATTTGTCTTTTTCCCTCAAGCTGTCACATCATTTGTATATTACAATTCAAGTATGGTTCCATCTCACTGACCCTGTTCTTTGTCTGAAAGGAATATTTAACCAAAGTAGGCAGAATCCTGATCCTGTCTAACTACCATAGCTCAGTTTACCTGAGTATATACTGGGTGTATAAAAAATACCTCATTTCTGGATATAGCCCATATTACTATTTGTGTTTCTTTTCATACCTTCAAATGGCTTCTCTGTCAGAAATGCATCCCACTACTCTAAGGTCTTCTACACAACACTGAGTGACAAAAATCTCTATTGAGGATGCATATACACAGCCCTTTTGAGCCACGGGCAATTGGCCATCACAGGATCACTTGGGGAACACAAAGGAAAAGAAGGCCAATTCATGTCTTCTTTTCTAAGAGTCAGAATGGTAAGAGGACAAAGATGATAGTTTTTTGTCCGTTCTTTTATCAGACCAAAAAAAAAAATCTGGTATCCTTCATTTGCTATCCTTCAATTTCCTACCATCACTTTTTCTCAGGTAAAATGATCAGAGGATCCAATTGTCAGAAATAACTGTAACCGCTCTACTGTACAAATTAAAGTATTTTCCGAATTATAACAAACATTTAAGCAGTCAAAAAATAATGCGCAATCGTTTTTTAAATATCCTAACCACTGTCAAAAGCTCATTCATTCATTGGGAGTAACTGTGCTTATTTTTTATAACTTTCCTTTGTTTGCAACTTTACTATGTTTTTTATGACTTTACTATGTATTCAAAAAGCAATAATGATGTTTTTAGATCATGCGTCTGCAAGTTATATGGAGTCAAAGGAGGATACCTGAGAGTGTCCTATGTTTTCAAAAGGGTGAAAACCACAAGGTTAAGGCTTTGAGAAATGGGAAAAGTGGAGCTGGAGACAAAGAGAGAAGATGGACTTGAATCCACCCACAAGCCCCACCACTTGTACTTCCAGACAGGAGCCTCGGAGAGAAGGCCCCAGGCCTGCTGTGGGATTTTACCCATGGACCAGGGATGAGGAGTTTTAGTATTGCTCTTTTTCCGGGTCCTCCCAGCTACGTCATACCCTGTCCCAAGCTTCGGTGGTTTCAGAACTTTGGACAAGTTCTCCAATGGATGCACCTACGAAATGTCTCAGCTCAACTGTTGCTCACCCATGGAGCTAGAAATCTTTTGTGTTGAGTGGACCCAAGAGAGAAATTATTAAATGAGACAGGGGCAACAGACTTCTCAAGGGTACCATGATTTGTCCCACATCAGCATCTGGGCTGTGGTCCCATCCTACTACACATTCTCAACACGTCTTTTTTTTTTTTTTTCACGTCTTTACTGTGTCCAACTGAGAGCAGATTCTGTGTCCATTTTCCTCACACTCGTATTTCTGATTCTCCATATCTCTTAACAAGCATATTTTGTAGAAATAGTATACAAAGGGCTGTTTCTGTCTGTTGTGTGTGCTGGGCACAGTTTATCTATTTGTCCTTCATCTTTCTCACCATAAGCTATGCCCTATATTCGATACCAGTCCTAACCTCCTTTGTCTTCCTCCCCACCCCAAAACCATTCTTGAGATTGTATGGATGTGCTCTCTCCTTTACTTCCTTACCTTTTCGCCCTAGGTCCCTTTGCAGCTCAGTTTTTATGTTTCTTACTTCTTAAGGAAGCTGAGCCCTTACATGGAGATCATGATACTAAATCTCCTACCTGCCAAGAAGTTCAGAGAGGAATTTGATGTTGGCTGTGGTGTAAGGGCCATCTTCTCAATGCCTTTTGTGTTGTCTTCTTAAAACGTTATTCCAATGGTACTACTGGAGTCCAGTGTGGTCTTTCAAGTCTTCTCAATACCTTCTGGGAAAAAAAACATATAGATTAGTTATCAAGTCCTGTAGTTTCTCATTAGCTCTTACCCATCTCCTCTATGCTCTGCTTTTTTGAGGCTGTTGGGGACTCTAAATCAGAAACATCTTTCTTGGCCTGGTCTCTGCCACAGTGTCTCCATCTACTTTGTAGTCCCACCTTCCTGCCCTATTTTTTGACATGCTCCCTTGTCCTCTCACTACCACTTTTGCATGTTTTCTCTCCTCGGCTAAGCCAGCCGCTGCTATGGTTTTCAAACTGGAGAACAACGTCAGTGATTTTCAGAATCAATCACATACCTGCTTTCCTAGTGGCCTCTTCTGATGCTATGGGTAACTCAAATACAATAAATTTCAAACTAACTCACTTTTCTCTTCTTCCCTCATCTTCTTCAATTTTGTTAATGGAGTCACCCGGCCCTTAATGCTCTAGAACTTCAGCGTTTCTTATATCCCTTGCTGTCTCTCTCTTCACAATTGAGCAATAATGAAGCCTGCTAGGTCAGGTTCTTCAGTGTTCCAGGTCCCCCTATGTCCATTCCCACTGCCTTTGCCTCAACTCGAGCCTTGACTGCTTGCCTACAGCACTCCACAGCACCTCATTCGGCCTTCCTGCTTCTAGTCTTTTCCACCTTCCATATATTTTTGTGCTGCTCCAGAATCATCTTCCTGAAATGGCTCTCTGTTCAGGTGACTCTGGGTTCCTATACCTTTGATACTGTCTACCTAATGGCCAGATGACAGCCTGCCAGGCAAGACACCTTCCAAGAGTTAAATGTCCACTCTGCTCACTGCAATATTTTTCCCTGCCTTTCCCATCCTTTCCTTCTCTCTCCTTTCAATGCGTGTCCTTCCTGCTTCATCAAAATCTAACTGAATTTTCAAATGTTTCCACCACCTACATCTTTGTCTCTGACCAGTCTTTTATCTTCCTCCCATGTATTTTGTTAATACCATGTATTTTGTTAATAGCGGAGGTCTCTCAGAAAACTCTGTTTTGCTATTTTTCTGTTGTTTTTATGATATCTATATACCCAGATGGGTGATCTGTGTATCTGTTCCTTTTTACTTTTTTTCAGTACCAGTACTAGAGCTTAAACTCTGGGCTTCATACACTTCCCTGGCAGTTTTTGCTCAAGTCTGGCACTTGAGCCACATTTTCTCTTCTGGTTCTTTACTGGTTAATTGGATATGAGAGTCTCATAGACTTTTCTGCTTGGGGTGGCTTCAAATTTGATTCTCAGATTTCAGCCTCTCAAATAGGTAGGATTATAGGCGTGAGCCACCAGGGCCCAGCTATCTGTCCTTTTTAATTCTCATAATTCTATGAAATGGATTTTATTAAAATCTTTTTACAAACAGAAAAACTGAAGCTCAGATAGATTAAGTGATTGGCCACAGCCTTAGTCACAATTAACTCTGCATTCTCATGCTCTGCTCTCTCTAGCAAGCCACTTATTTTAGGACATTTTCCTACTTTGTCCTCTCTGAGGAGACAGAGTAGTCTGAGGGAAATGATAGACCTGTGGACAGTGACAAAGCAGCTCTGCCTTTGGCCTGTCCTCCTTCCTGTCCTCCTTTGTCTGGCTTTTGTCCTTTCGGGCCCTCTTCTGATATTTGGTTACTGTTGCCTTTTAAAAGTTTCATTATTATGCATAATGTATTCATCGAAGGGCAGCATTTCCTGTAATTTATGTCTCTTCATTTTACTACTCAGCAATTCCTCAGTATTTAACCTCATAAATTTCCAGTTATTGTCCTATATTTACACATTGCCTCCGCTGAGGAGTTTTGTGCAATTTAAAACCCTGTGGAATCTGAAGGGACATTTAGGAAAAGGGTGAGTCTGCTGCGTATGCCTCTCTGACAAAGTCAGGACAGGACTGCTCACAAGGAAAGAATAATTTCACCCCTCCCCTTGGGTCCTGATGCCTTTGACTTTCTGAAATCGTCCCTAACCCATCTGGGAGCCTGTGGCACTGGCCAAAGCCCAGTGTGGCTATGATTATTTTTTGTATGCTGAGCTTCTCCCTCATTCTGCTGGGCTGCCTTTTCCTTCCCCCTTGACAGACCAAATGGTACTAAAACCTCATCTCATCTGGCTCTCTGCTCTTTGTTTCTCTTATATTGTGTTGCCATTGCCCTAAGGCCAAAGATCTTTGGGGCAGTGGCCCTGTTTGGTGTTTGGCAAAATTTCATTTACTGAACATCTCTATGTACATTTATGATGCCATATAACTAATAATAAAAACAGGACAGCCTGGGGCATCATTTTTTATTGTCAGCACTGTGGCAGCTCTGGGGGATGGGAAGGCAGAGGATCGAAATGCAGGAATGAGACAGGACTTGCCAACCCACACTGGCCAGGCTGAGCCCTTTCTGTGGAGCCACATCTCTGTCCAGTGAACACTAACTTGGTCCAGACCTTCCCCACAAAGCCATCCGAACAGAGCCCCCTCTTCCTCCCCCCCCCCCATTTAAACCATCTCTGCAGTGGGAGTGATCAGATTGGAGGGCTTTGTGAGCTACAGGGAGCAGCCTAGATCGTGCACTCCACAATTTTACCCATGCATTGTTTGCCCACCTCTCAGGTGTGCAAAATGGACAGCAGTGGAGCTCTAGCCGTCCATCACCGCCTGTTGCTGAATTGATGCGGCCCTCCTTGGACGCCATCAGCTGTGCAGTAATCCATATTGATGGCTGGGCTATAGAGCAGCTGTGTGTTCGCTCTGCCTTCCTCTGTGGCTGTCTGCTCTTTGTGAATGTGGCCTGAGTGGTGTGTGCTCCGGATACTCTGACTTGGGCTTTGGCATGTTGTAAAGGCTATTATGGGTTTTTGAAGCAAACATTTGTTTCTTAAAGGCTGTTAAAAGGCAGGATAGAATAATGGAACAAGCCCTGACTCCAAAGTTAAGTGTCCCGACTTTGTGTCTCAGGTCTGCCCTTTACGCGCTGTGTGACCTTGGATAAATCACTCAACCTCTCTGAGCCTCAGTTTTCTTTTCTATAGTAAAGAGAGAGAAGGGTAATTGTCTACATTAACAGGTTATTAAAAATCCTATGTAGTATCTTTGCATATCGAAATATATTTTAAGGAAACTATCTGCGTGATAGAGGTTGTCATTATTGGCACTATAATCAAACATTCTCAGGAGAACAAGTGCAGAAGTCAATGTTTGTTACATGTATTATTTCAGAGGTGTGGCAGTGTGATGGTAAATGCTGACATGAAAAAATTGGAGGAGAAATAAACTGTGCTTTCCATTCTACATGTCAGATGCTCAAGCTGGTCCTGAACATTTGTCATGGTTCTCTCACCAGAACCATGATGGCCAGCATTCACTCCAGACAAAGCAAATAACACCATGCTAAGCTTCAAATAAAAATTAATGCTGATTTGTATACCTATTCAGAGTGTGTGGTTCAGAAATAGTTAAAGGAGCTTATTCTGGGGGCATCCATGGATTATCTATTACAGAGCTCGTGGGTGGGATGTCCTGGAGAAACAGATTCTGTCCACATGGCTGGCAATGACCATGGCAACATGCAGCCTTTGAAATTTGCCAAAACCAAAAGGACTAAGCAAACCAAAGGTAACAAAATCTGTGTCAGCAAAAAAACAGATTCATGCTGGGTAGGTACTTAGTCATGGTGCCAGAGTAAAGGCAAAGGTACAAGCAAGGGAAAGTGGATGAACAGCTGGGTATGAGCCCAATGTGCAAACTCTTGGGAAATCCCTTTAATGACCTCATTTGTTTATGTCTCACATAGTAAAGAACCAGTAATACTCATCATTTAAAAATGGTCTCCCCTCTCCTGTACATGGACTTCATCCATGCCCTGTACATACTATTTGGGGGTGTTATTCCAGATGAGTTAGCAATTATTTCTGAACTGCACACTAAATGTTCCATGGAGGCCTGCTAAAGAAAGGATCAATTCCCCTCATGTGTTTCTGAGGACCTGACAGACAATTTCAGAAACAGAAGATTAATAAAGAATGATGAGGTGGTCTGTTTAAGAGAATATTTTCTTTCAACAAAGACTATTCCATAAAGCAATTTTGTGACTTCAGTCTGTTAATTTTAATGGAGAATTCAAACAATTATCTGAGCTGTTTACCTTTGCTTATAACTGACAAGTCTATTTGGACTTTTAAAAATAATAAGGCTTCAGGAAGGTGTTTCTTGCTATTGATCAAGATTCATTGCATTCATATATTACTTTGTTGAACGGCAACTTCTTTGCAGACAAAAGAAAAAAGGGAAAGGGAGAAAACAAAAAGAAATGTTTCTTTGGCTAGAGGTAACAGGGAGTGGTTTCTTCAGATTTGCTTGGTCTCGGCTGGTTTTGAGTCTGAGATTTTGTGTATTGGAAGGTATGTCTACCCATGGGTCCCCAAACTCAGTATTTCAGGTCTCTTCAATCATTAGCAGGAAGGAAGGAAGGGGATCAAGGCCCACACTCATTGCCATTTATCATCCTCTTCAAGTGCTACATTCTTTGTAAAGAAACGAAGCTGATCGATAGGGCAATAAGGAAGGAAGAAAAGCAGCTGGAATGGACTCAGCACGCGATGAATGGTGAAGTCTCTTCACAGCCAGAGCCCCATACCCACTTCATCCTAAAGGCTGGCTCATGCGAACTCCATAGAAAAATACCACGGGTTTCTTTTGGGTTTTCCCCTTATTAGTTCTCTATTAAAAAGATCAAGTTAGTTATAGTAATAATTTTTTTTGGTACTAGAAGAGTAAACATGTTGGTATTAGAAGAGTCTCACAAATGGCGTTGTTGGAATTGGACCACTTCGACATTTGCCATTGATGCTATTATATGAAGAGGAAAGTCCTTGGACATAAGCAGGCAGATGGGGGTTCAAATCCAGGCTTTGCCACTTATCAACTCTATCAACTTGTACAGCTACTTTGCTTTTTTGAACTGTAGCTTCCTCATCCATACTTTGGGATGATCACAGAATCTATCGTAAAAAGTCTGATATAAAAGACAATTTGTGTTTAAGAACTTCACAGACTGCAGATAGATACCAAGTGCTCAAAAAAGGTCAGTGCTGGGGCTGGGAAGGTGGCTCAGTGGTAGAGTGCTTGCCTTGCATGCATGAGGCCCTGGGTTTGATTCCTCAGCACCACATAAGCAGAAAAAGCTGGAAGTGGTACTGTGGCTCAAGTGGTAGGGCGCTAGCCTTGAGCTGAAGAGCTGAGGGACAGCGCCCAAGCCCAGAGTTCAGGCCCCACGATCCACCAAAAAAAAAAAAAAAAGTCAGTGTTTGTTGTTATTTTGTGAAAGTTGCATAGAGCCTTCTGAGACTGTTCTGTCATATTACTAGATCCATAATTTCCCTTGAGAAAGAACCATTTTTAAAACTACTTGTCTAAATTTTGGTCAAGCAAAGAACCCTGATTATTAGTTACATATACCATAAGGAGTTCATAAGACCTAGATTTCTAAACACCATGTAAGTAGACTGCCTTTCTTCCTTGGATTTCAAAAACCTAAGTAATATATTATTTCCATTAGCATTACTTCACTAAAGATCACTAGCTCTACTTCTTGCAGCTTTTGTGGTTGTACATGAAGGTATTGTTCATAATCTCATTCACATCTCCTTCCCAGTCACAGGCCCGTGTGCACAAAGAAAAATACTGTTTTCCTTACAACCTTGCTTCCAACTGTGCCAAGTAGCCTTCCTAAGCTTCCTTCTTCCCCCATCAACACCAGGTTCTGAGACAAGTGAGGAGATCTTGATGACAGAAGAGACACGGAATTGACTCCACACACTGAGTCTTAGCTGCAGGATCCTTTTGCAGATGAAGATGTCAAAAGGCAATCTGCAGCGAGAATGACAGTGTGATTAACCAGAATGAGGCCTAAGTCAGAAGTAGCGCAGACCACTGGGAAATTAAGGCACCAATTTTCACCGTCAAGATCAGCTGTGATAGGGCAGTATATCCTAGCAACAGCAGAAGTCTTAACCTTGCCATCACAGCAAAAACTAATTTTGTGGTGTTATCCGTTCCAATATCTTTTAATCCAAAAAGTCTTTAAATAGAAAGTAAATACACACACATTTCTTTTCCTATCTCTGCCTTTTGCTGCTAATTGGGAAATCCTTAATTCACTGAATTAGAGGGTTAGTGAGTCTTAACACAAATTTCATTTGCTTTTGTTCTTGATGTAACTGTGGGAAACGTCATTGCAGAGACAGAGAAGAGTCTTAATAGTTAACAGCATTCCTGGAGAAAATGATACTTAAAATCACACTGTACTGTCCTGCAGAACAGTGTAAGAGGAGACCCTTGTTATTAGGCTGATTCAGAGCTACCATTGGGCAATATCACCTTTTACAATATCAACTGGTCACCAATAGTGATGACGGCTTCTAGTTCTCTTGATATCAAGTATTAAAGAGGCTTGGCTCTTGTATCTTTATCTTTAGAAACATAAGCAGCATGGAGCTTTAGTTACTAGATCTGTTCTTAAATCAGTGCTTCCATCCATAATACTGAAATATCAAACTGTCATAACATGGAGTTTCTCTCTAAAAACTTAAGTAGAAACCAAACTGCTCATCAGTGAGCTTGATCCTTTAGCTAGAAGCTAGAGTTATTCTGCATAACCTTCTATTTCTGGTGGGAGAATTGTTCTCTAGTTTTCCAAGCTTCATAGACATCCACAAATTGCCAAAAGCAGCCTGTTCTGCTTAGCTGAAACCATGAGAAGGGGAACTGAACCAGGGAAAGTAGCCATGACCAGGAAGCAAGAGAGGAATGCAGGCCAAATTGATTAAAAATAGCCACAGGAGCTGGACAGAGTGGCTCATGTTGTCATCCTAGCTATGCTGGAGGCAGACATTTGGAGGCTCCTGGTTCAAGACAACCATGGGCAAAAGGCACATCTCAGGAGTGCCTGCCTGCCACCACAGCCCCAGGGGAGGCTGGCATTGAGAGGCATGCAAGTGCAGGCCGCTTTGGGCAAAAGAGTTCACAAGACACAACAAAGATGGGCTCGGTGACACCCGTCGTCCCAGCTATGGCAGAAAGTACCGAAATACAAGATCATAGTCCGGGTTGGACCAAGCAAAAAGTGAGGTTCTCATCCCCAAAATAACTCAAGTAAAAAGGGATAGTGACGTGACTCAAATGGTAGATGACCTAAGGAGACCCTAAGTTCAAACTATAGTACCTCCCCCAAAGAAAAAGCCACAGGAGAATGAAGTACTTTCTAATACAGAACTTATATTTCTCTGTTAAATATATTTCTAAGGAGGGGCAAGGGATGTAGCTACAACAAATGAGATTTCCTTTATTTCTAATTTGGATAATTTGTTATTGATGTATAAAAACCACTGACTTTTTATGTTGCTTTTGCATCCTGCAACTTTGCTGATTTATTCTAATAGAGGGGTGTGTGTGTGTGTGTGTGTGTGTGTGTGTGTGTGTGTGTGTGTGTCTGTGTGTGTGTGTCTGTGTCTGTGTCTGTGTGTGTGTCTGTGTGTGTGTCTGTGTGTGTGTCTGTGTGTGTGTGTGTTCCTGGAGCTTGAAGAGCCTGGGTGCTGTCCCTCAGCTTTTGTGCTCAAGATGATAACTATCAGTTGAGCCACAGCTTCACCACAGCTTCATTTCTGGCCCTTTTTTTGGTGGTTAACTGAAGAGTCCCATGGACTTTACTACAGGGACTCCTAATGCAGTAGATGAATAAATCTTTCTGTTGGAGATAGAAAGTCTTTCCTATGCCAGAAATTCATTACTACAACAAAGTATAGAGTTTTTACCTGAAGCCTGACTTCCATGCCAGGTTCCTTAGAAGGGGCTGAAAGATGGATTAGAGAAACCCTAGCGTGAACCACAAGATAAAAAAATCTACTTGCATATTTCTCTTAAATTCAAGCAAATGATTACTTGAAGCAAACAATGAATGAATAAGGACGGGACTTCTCTCTTCCTGTGTGAATACTGGAGGAAGATGTACTATTGGCAAAGAAGGGAATACATATTGTACAGAAGTGGCTCTCAGGAAGTGGTGCTGTGGCTCAAGTGCTAGAGTGCTAGCCTTGAGCTGAATTGCTGAGGGACAGTGTCCAGGCCCAGAGTTCAAGCCCCACGACTGACAAAAAATAAAAAATTAAAAAAAAGAAGTAGCTCTCATTCCCTGGTCTCAGTACCCTCCAGATTCTGCACCAAAATACCAGTACACGTTTTCTGGTGTCTCTCATTTAGCAATGCTGCTGTGGCATTGCTGTTCTTACATGTGTGAGAAGCTGAGTCTTGAAACTCTGAAGCTTGCCCAGTGGACCTTTATACCCAGACATCTCACCAGTTACATATAGGTCTTGTCTCTGAAGATCAACTTTTTTGCATTTCTGGAGCTATCTGTGCTGCTGAGCTATTCTTACTAAAAATAAGCTGCACCTCCCGGCTCTGCTCTGCTGCTTGTCAAACTGGACTGGCTGCTGCTCTCGTCTCTCTTTCCTACAGCTTCCCACCAGCACTCAGAGCTATGTAGGGCATGCTTCACTCAATACTTTTTCTCTCCTTGCCCCACAGGCTCTAGCCTGTCAATCACTCAATCATAGTTCCCTGTCTGAACTTTGGGATAGACTACCCAGACTGAGTCTTAGCACCAACAATTACTAGCTGGCTATGTGACTTCAAATAAGTTACTTCTCTGGGCCTTTTTCAGAATGTCAAATGAATAGTATACAATAGCTGTGACAGCTACTATTAGGTGTCAACTTGACTGCACTAAGGAATGCTCTGATAGCTGCTAAAATATTATTTCTGTATGTGTCTCTTGAGGGTACTTTTGGAAGAAATGAGCTTTTGAATCAGAAAAGTAGATAAAGAAAATCTGCCCTCAATTTGAGAAGACAGCATCATCTGATTTATTGAGGGCCCAAAGACAAAAAGGCAGAGGACAAGTGAATTCTTCCCAGACCTCAGAAATCCTTTCAACCTTGGGGCTTTATCCCAGTGATTCTTCTGCACCCTAGTCCCAGCCCTAAGCACTGAAACTTACAAATCCTAATTCTTAGGACTTAGAACTCAGAATAAATTATACCACCTCTTTCCTGACTTGCCAGCATGCAGATGGAGTTCCACAGGATTTACCCTGAAAAATTGCGTAAGCCAATTCCCACAATGCACCTCCACTTACGTTGTCTGATTGTGCTACTTTGAAGAGCCTTGACTAATAAAATAATCTTTGGAAAGCAGACAGCTCACTTCTTTTTATTACTGAGTAAGAGTCCAATATATGACCACACTACTATTTGTATAAGGTAGATAAATCCACTAAAATGTTCATAGGCAAATGTTTGTATATGCTTAGGCTTCAACTCATCTGAGTAAAGCATACCTAGGTCATATACCAAGTCTCTGTTAACTTCACAAGAAACTAATAAATTACCTTTCAAAGTGGCTGTACTATTTTGCAATTTCACCAGCAATGAATGAATAGTCCCAACTGTTCTAAATCTAATCAGCATTTGGGATTTTAGCACTAGCTCATTTTTTGCTTAATTTTCATTTCCCTGATGTTAAATGAATTTAAACACCTGTTGGACTGTTTATCTCCTTTGGGGGGGGGGCTGTTTTCTTATTGATTCTGAAGAAATCTCTGTGCTTCCTAAACTAAAAATCCTCTATAAGACACACAATTTACAAAATTTTCTCACATACTAGATTAAAATTTTATCTCTAGTAGAATCTTTCAAAGATCAGAAAATTCAAGTTTTTATGAAGTCATCTATCAGCTATGTTATTTTACAGAGCCTGTTTTAGGTGCTTTATCTAGAGAGTCTCATCTTCATTTTCTAAAATTATATGAAGTGAAGTAAGCCAGGCCCAAAGAAACATAGGTCCCATGGTTTCCCTTATTTGCAATAACTAGTATATGTCTGAGTCAAGCAGAAAAGGTCAGATAAGTTGATGTTAGGTGAAATGAACCCCAAGATAAGTATTCAAATGTTTTTTTTCATGTAATTGTTTCTAACATATTTATAAGATGATTTCTATGTTGCTTTGCATGCCCCTCCCCCACGGTATAACCCCTGCTTTCAATGTATTTGATATTGGTATAATTTGTGGAGGGGAAGGGCAAAAACAAATCGTTTAACTAGGGATACAGGTGGACCCATTGCAACAATGAGATGTACAAGTCATTATGTCAAAAAAACAGACTTTATAACTCTGGTGGGGGAGGGATCGGGTGGAGGGAGATGGGGGGAGTATGGGAAGGGATGGGAAGGGGAAACAAAGAGGAGGCAACAATGCTTGATAAGAAATGTACTCGTTATCTTGCCCATGTAATTGTAACCCCTCTGTACGGTATTTTCACAATAAAAAAAAGAATTTTTCTTTTTGGTTTTACATATACAGTTGTACTCAATTCATGTTAACTTTTGTATTTGGTGCAAGACATGGGTTGAAGTGGGATCTTTTTTCAGGCAGCTATCCAGTTGTTCCAGCAACATTGTTGAAAACTATCCTTTCTCCACCAAGTAGCCTTTGTGCACTTGTGACCCACATCATTTGGCATATACAAACAGATCTATTTTGGGAATTTTTTATTCAGAGGTAAATGCACTGATGCCTGCAACTTATTGTTGAACTCATCAAAAAACTAAGATGGATTGATGCATGGGAAAGAATAACTACAATGGATCAGATGACCTGAGTATATGGTAAAATATTAATGAAAAAAATCTAGGTAGTGAGTATATGGGGTTTACTGTAAGACCCTATCCTCTTTTTATGTTGATTTTTTTCATAAAATGTTTTGTAAAAAATCTCCTTTAAGGATTTTTATAGACATACAGCATGCTTCTAAGGCTGTGATGTGTTCTAACCTGTAAAAAAACTAGATGAGAAGCATTCTATAAGTCTCATAATGACTTGATTCTAGCTGCTACCCAAAACATCCATTACTGCATGCATCATCAATCTTATTATTCCTGGAATTTTTTTTTGATGATGATGATGATGCACTCACATAGCTTGTTGCTGTTTCACAAGAGTGCTTTCACAGACAATTTATCATTTGATCTTCAATAACTTTGTGAGGTAAAAAAAATCATGCGAGGTTTTATCTACCTTTTCTTTATAATGAGACTCAGTTCCAAGAGAATGTTCTTTATCAAATGCCCAGCATATGCCAGTCAGAACGCTACACAATGTGTCCAATGGTCATATTAAGATAAACAATGGAGATTGCACTTCCACTTGCAACATAAAATGTTCATGGCCTTCATACTCATTCTATTAATGATATTTACAGGCAAGTTTGATTAGATTTTGATTCATTTTCTGAAAAGTATTTGATAGGGATGGTAAATGTTAGCTTTTATCAAAAGAATAGTTATGATGCAATGCCCCTATGTCGAACAGGAATAATAGTGTTAAGAAATCTGCAGTGTGGCAGAGCTGTCACATGGAGAGGACTGTGACTACCAGAGATGGCTCCTCAACTGCCATCCACCTTACTCTCCCAACATTTGATCCAAACCCTCCTGCCCTGCTAACTTCAAGTAGTAGTATAGAGGGGGGAGGATTGGATGGGGGGCAGGGGGAGGATGGGAAGGGATGTGAAGGGTAAACAAAGGAGGAGACTGCAATGCTTGGTAAGAAATGTACTCATTATCTTGACCATGTAATTGTAACCCCTCTGTACAGTATGCTCACAATAAAAAATTAAAATTTAAATTTAAAATAAGTAGTATAGAGACATGGTGCACACCTGAGTAAGATGGTCATGTATCAGTCACCCTGGAACATGAAAGGGGGTTTCCTGGAGCAAAGGTCTCATCTCTGACTCACAAGAACCAATATTACATCTAAGAGGATTTCTTTTAAACTAAAAAAGTACAATTCATCAAACTCCATTTTTAAATTTTAAGAATCTATATCTAGAAAGTCCTTCAGCCAATTATAAGACATCTTCATCAAAACGCAGCCACAATGAAAAGCCCATTTCAGTAGGCTGAAAAATATAACCAAGAAGCTAAGGCAAGAAGGCAACCGGAATGGGAAATATCAGTATCAGTGCTGTGCAAATTGGGGTGGCCTGCCACTTCTTGAACCCTTCCAGATGTCTCTGTATCTGATAATATATAATTTCCTGGTTTTTTGGTACCAATCCTGGGGTGCTGGGTGCTGTCCCTGAGCACTACCACATCTATACTTCTGGGTTTTTTGGTAGTTAATTAAAGACAAGAGACTCATGGACTTTCCTGCTTGGGCTGGCTTTGAACCATGATCCTCAGATCTCAACCTCCTTGTTAGCTAGGATTACAGATATGAGCCACTGGCACCTAGCTTTTTCCTCTTTTATAACCTATGAAAGGTTAGCAAGTCAGAATATCAACAGCCTAGCCCTGTGTATCATTGACTTTATAGTAGGATAGTCTCTGTATCTGAAAGTGGAAATGTCATGTCCCCTGCCCCAGTTCTCTCTCACATATACCTTAGCCCTTCCTGCACAGAGCTGTTTGTTGAGATTCTCCTGAGAGCACTGAAGATCTATAGTGGCAGAGATTTATAGGAAAGTTTCTAAAAGAGGTTAGATAATATCAAACATTCTTGGTTATCAACACCTAAAGAAAACATTAAAAGATTGAACAGAGGAAGAAATGGAAATGTGATGTAGGTCAGAAGTCAAAGGAAAATCCTTGATCCATCCAGAGAAACTCGTGGAGTAGATACAGCCTGTTGGTGTTGTCATGGGGTGACCAACTTGCCATAATTTTCCTATGACTATTTTTGAAGAGCTCATATTCTGGAAGCCCTGTAGTCATGTTGGGCCTGGGTCTTGTTAAGGCTCAGATTTTGATACTGAGGTAGACCTTGAAGGTGAAGGCTGTCTCTTACGTCCATGCAGAAACCTGAAAAATAAGCCCTTGCTAGAAGAGAAGCCTTACCATTGGAAGAAAGGTTTGACTCTCTACCCTTGTTTCTCCTCTTTTTGACCCAATTTGCTATGTCTGAACTAAAACAAACAAACAAAAAAACACATGGTTCATAAGAGATTCAAACTTAAATTTAAATCTGAACTGGGCCATTCATTAGTAAAATTGTCACTTATTACTGTTGAGGGCAGACCTCCTGCCCAAAAACTGGCATTGAACCCTGCCTGGACACCCACGGGTGCCACTCTGAAGAGGAACTTCCTGTCTCCTCACATGTGCCATTGAATCCCCTTATTAAAGGCACCTCTCATCTTAACCTGCTTCCTGGATAGTTCCCATGCCTGGGTAATTCCATAAAAGCAGCCTGCCCAACAGCTAAGAAATCCGCTGTGGCAGCCAGTAAAAACTTTAAAAAGGCTTTTATTTGGAGGTTGCTTGTTCTGATGAAAATCAGAGTCAAAGAAGGAACGGAGGACATCAGCAGCCTGTGTTCGGCAAGGTCCCTGCAGTTCCAAGCTGTGGGCAAAAAAAAAAAAAAAAAAAAAAGGTAATGCTGACTGAGCTTGGAAAAGTGCAGTGGAAGGCAAACAAATAAATGATTTAAGGTTTTGGAAGAAAGACTTTTGAAGAAAGCTTGACCTTAACCTCTGGAGCTTAGAGCAAAGCTCTACTGAGTGAAGGTGGGTTGCAGTAGTAAATTGGTCTGGACAAAACACATAGAGAGTCATTAAGAGAAGAGGAAGCCCTCCTCACCTTGTTGGGGCAGTGACTGCTGATAAGACACGTCCTTAAAGGGCAGCCTGCTGGGAGGAATTGGACTCAATTCAAGGACAATAGCAATCCTCATTAGGGCCAAAAGCCAGAGGCTATGATATGGGGCCAGATTTCTAGGTTGTTTCATGAGCTGCTTGCCTATGGCTGGTTTGCTCCATTGGACAGAATAGGGAGTTAATGAGGCCAAGGGCAGGAGTCTGAATTTCAGCATAGGCCCGCTAGCTTTGTCCTTTCCAGTGCTATGCATGCCACCCCTAAGCCAGGGTCTTCTAATTTCATGTGATTCTTAGCAAATGTATATGTGTGCTAATTTTTGGAGGCTCAACCACTGGTCTGGCCTAGCAATATGACATTAATTAAATTAGATGTTTATTCTGTCTATTGACAAATATTTAAGTTCTTACTCTGTGGAAGTACTGTATAAAATGATATAAGTGTGGTAATAATGGTATAAATGGCACAAATATGGTAATAAACAACAAAAGAGGAGGACATAAAATTGAAGAAACAGAAATTTCAGCACAGGAAAGAAGCAAAGAGAATATCCATGTTGGCATGAATAGAAGTTCCAATGTGACAACTGACAGCTCTGCAGCAGCATGAGGGAAGAAAAAGATTGATTCCTTACTGGAAAAAGAGGACAGAAAACTGTAGAATAAGGTTATTTTCAAGAAAAATCCAAATATAGAAATGAATGTTGGGAAGACCAAAGAGTTTGAAAATATAAAAAGATTTTTAGTTATCTTGGTAAATTTATGGTGAGTGGGCGATGTATATATAAAAAATTAATCAAATAAGATGATTAATAACTCTCTAAAATGAATTGCACAAGACAGAAAGTCACAGTATAGGTAACAGCTGAAAGACAGGAGTAACAGAAACTAGGAATGTAGCATGCAGAGAGAAAAGGATTTCATTATAAACTTATTAGCGCTTTCTGATTCTTTCAATGGTATATCTCGTGTGTGTGTGTGTGTGTGTGTGTGTGTGTGTGTGTGTGTGTGTGTGTAAATGCATGGGCTTAAACTAAGAGGCTGGTGTTATCACTTAAAATTTTTTCATTCAGAGTGAGGTTCGACCACTTGAGCCATACTTCTACTTCTGGCTTTTTAGTGATCAATTGGAGAAAAGGGTCCTATGGACTTCGTTGCCCAGGCTGGATTTGATCCCAATCCTCAGATCTCAGCTTTCTGAGTAGACAGGATTACAGTCATCAGCTTCCTGCTGAGAATATATTTTTAATCATTTTAAATATCATTAGTTGAAAGCAATGGTCATCAGGCATTTAAAACTATTTTTAAGTGTAAATAGATACATATAAAAGATTTTGCTTAAAGCACAAAGTCTCTAACAGTGACAATTTAACAACTTAAATCATCAATAATGTTAAATAGATATCAGTGAATACATAAAATAAATGGACTATTTCACAGCTTTTGAACATAAAGGGCAGGCTGATGTTCAATAGACATGGAGAGAACCATACATTAAAAGCTCTTGAAAAGATCAAGTGATGCTAAAGTATGACCATTGTGTATGTATGTGTTTATGTATTTATGTCTGGGAATATGCTCCCATATACACAATAAAATGTGTAGATACCAAATAAACTACTACCCATAGCTACCTCCTGGTAGTAAACAGTGCAGTTAGAAAGATTTTCTAAGGGGAAGGGAAATAACAAAATGCTGAAATAAGGATACAGGATGACCCATTGTAACAATGAGATATACAAGACACTATGTTGAAAATGAACTTTACAGCTTTGGGGTGGGGGGATGTGGAAGGAGATGTTGGGGAGGGAAGGGTTGGTAGGGGAAAAACAAAGGAGGTGGTAACAATGCTCCACAGGAAATGTGCTCATTACTGAGGGGTTAAAGTTACATAAGTCAGGATGGGTACATTTCTTTTAGGTCAATGTCACTTCTTCCTGTCCTCCCCCCTTTACAAATAAAATTTTTTTTTAATTGTGAAAATACTGTACAGAGGGGTTACAATTACATGGGCAAGATAATGAGTATACTTCTTATCAAACACTGTAGCCTCCTCCTTTGTTTCCCCTTCCTATCCTATCCTCCTCCTGCCCCCGCACCCAGCCCTCCTCCATCAGAAAGAATGACATTGTCCCTTTTGTTACGAAATGGAAAGACTTGGAAAAAATTATATTAAGTGAAGTAAGCCAGGCCCAAAGAAACATAGGTCCCATGGTTTCCCTTATTTGCAATAACTAGTATATGTCTGAGTCAAGCAGAAAAGGTCAGATAAGTTGATGTTAGGGAAATGAACCCTAAGATATGTATTCAAATGTTTTTTTTTCTTTCATGCGATTGTTTCTAACACATTTATAAGATTATTTCTTTGTTGCTTTGTATGCACAGTATCTTTACAATAAAAAATATATATATTAAAAAAGAAGACATCCATGGAAGGATGTAAAATATGATGTGATTCCGAGTTGGCAAAGGTATGACACGTGTTTTACCTTGATTTTCAAGCAGTAAGAAGTGGTTTGGTTGGTAGAAAGGGATAATCAAGATCTAGAACCCCCCAAACTTTTCACATCTCATTGAAGCCTATAAGGTATCTTCACAAAGACTAGGTCTAACAGCTGAGATCAGTTTGGTATCAAGCCAGTTTGGGGTCCCACACCCCAATAGGAAGATTTTGTAGACAGCAATTGTGCTCGGGCATGGTGGTCTATGACTTTGACCACAGCCAGAATTTCTGGGCCCCTGTGCATTGGTCAGCACCTTCAATGCCTTTGCATAGTTATGGTGAGAGATAGGAGCCTGGATTATCTGGTGGAAAGAACAAAGACATAAAAATTACCACAGGGGAATCTAATGCCAAGTTTCAAGCTATTTGCCCATCTTGGTATGAACTGTTTCCTTCTTCTCTCAACATTCACTAAAGCCTGTGCCACATAAACCAAGGATCTTGTGCATAACTGTGGGTTTGTGGATTAGGCTTAGATAAATAGATCAGATAACTTACCTATGTTGAAAAATATTAATTAATTATGGCCCATTAAGGACAACAAAACAATCCATAAAACTTAAGAGTTAAATTAATTTCATGTGAATCTTAAAAAGAGATGAAAGCTTATTTTACTATCTGGGTTAGATGGTAACAAAAAAATCAAGAAGTTACCTGGAATACACAGCCCACAGGCATCAACCTTCCAGGGTACAGAGTGAAACAGAGAAGGGAGGGATATATCTAAAGGACTGTGCTAGTGGGCTTTCCATCACTGTGACAAAATATTTGATATAAATAACTTAAAAAGAAGAAAGATTGATTTTGACTCATGGCTTCAGAATTTTCAGTCCATGGTTGCTTGGCTCTCTTGCTTTTGGGCTTGAGGCAAGGCAACACATGTAGGATGATCGTAATGACACCCCTCCCCCATGTTCTTACTATATACCAACACAAAATTTGAGCCAGCCATCAGTGGCTCACGCCTTTAATCCTAGTTACTCAGGAGGATGAGATCTGAAGATTATGGTACAAAGCCAGCCTGATGGGGTGGGGGAGAGGGAAGTCCACAAAACTCTTATTTCCTATTAACCATCAAAAAACTGAAGTGAAGCTCTAGCTCAAGTGGTAAAGCAGTAGCCCTGGAGGAAAAATGCTCAGCCTTGAGTTCAAGTCCCAGGACCCACAAGGAAGGAAGAGAGGGAGGGAGGAAAAAAAGTATGAGGATATAGCAATGTCAAATAAACTTCAGTGATCAGTGCCACAATTCCCTCCATGAATGCTTGCTCCTAAAATTTTAAGACATTATGTTTATTTCTAGTCTGTGCTGAATTCTGTTCTTGTACCAGGTAATAATAAAAACTTTCATCAATTTTACTCCTTCATCATACCCAAGCATATATTTATTTTTATCACTTTTCCCTGGTTTGGTGTATGGTGGGGGATGAGGGAAAGTAAGGTCTCAAGTAATATGTATGTAAAGTAGACTGTTTCCTTCCTAGGGCACCTGTAAAATGATGTAAAGCACTAAAAGTAATAAGATCTTTTTTAGTGCAGTCTGGGGTCATCCATAAATGCTGTTCACTTAAGCTACCCAATAGGCTTTAACAATAATATTAAAACCTTTGTTGGGAATGTAGTTAGAGGAATGTGCAATTTAGATTTTAAAAATCAATAAAAATTAGTCTTAATCTGAATTCACTTCAACAGGAAAGCAATAGTATAGGAGATAGTATAATGAGGAGGAATCAATTTTTACTGGTTTTATTTTTTCCATGTCACAAGTTCAGTATGGTTTACAAAAAGGTAAAACACCTGTGGATCATGATAGATGAAGTAGTTATTCTATATTCACTTAAGAAGCTTTTAGATACGGTATATTTTAGGAAATAGGGCAAGGGTGATAATTGGAGAAGTCCACTGATCAAATTGTAAACCTTGTCCAGCTACCCAGGCACACAAAAGCTGAGGAGTAAGTAGAAAACACTCTAGAAATTACTTATGGTCTACAGTGATGTCTACTGGTTCAAAACACAGGTACTTTGAACCTTCATGTTTCTTCTCTTTCTCCATGTCTGCTGCTTTGCATCATATATATTGGAATATCCCAGATCCAGGACCCCCGGCTTTGAGCTCAGGGAAGTGGGACTGGAGTTGGGACAGGTTGCTCCCTAGGGGATGGCCACGAGAGATTTCCTCCGCCCCAGGGCAAGCACCACAGTGACTGCTCAAGTCCTTTCCCAGTGACAATGCTACCAGGAACGTCTGCCTCAAAAGCCTCTAGAGGTAAGTTGGAACCCTGGCCTGGTATAGTGGAAGGGGCAGAACTCCCAGTCCTGGGAAGATTGGGACACCTCTCTCCCCCATTGGAAGCAGATTTAGGTTTTTAACCTTGAATTCTGCCTCACTTGGATTGTCTTATTTATTCTATGTAACCTGGAGGTGTCTTCTGGTGCCATTTGCTTAGGTCGAATGTCTGATCGTTTGGTTTGTGTGGCCACTTGTCTGTGTCTGTTTTGCTTGCCACTTCTGTCTAAATGTCTAAGAACTACAAGTGTTGGAATAATATCGGGATGTGGTAGAGAATCTCTGTCAAACCTATGTCTCCAACCCCAACCCCAGATGTTGGAGAAATCTCGGGATGAGGTGGAGAATCTCTCAAACCTGGGTCTCCACTCTGATGCTGACAAAATTCCAAGGAGAAGTCTTATTTGGTCCAAGCAGGAAAAGTAGGAAACAACTTCTGTTTAAGCTAATTCTGAGATCACCTGATTGCTTTCTTTTTAGAGAAACGCATCAAACTTCTTTATCCACCCCTTTACATGTTTTTAGATCACTTTTCTTATTGTCAAGAAAATGTCAGGGCATATGAGTACTGTTTCCCAAGGTCATCTCTGCACTCTCTGCCAAGGGGATTGGCCCTCCCCAATGTAAACTGGCTGCAGGAGAGCTCCTCTAAATTAACCCTTCTCTTCTAGGTTCGGAGAGTTATTTTGGGACTCTGGGTCACCCAAATCAGGTCCCCTAAGCACCAAAACTCACTATTTTCTGAAAAACCCCAGGCAATTATTCAAGTTATTAGTATTTGTGTTCTTTATCTTTGTTGTTCACTTGTACATCTCTTGGGGGGTAAAAGTTCCAGCCTCTGTCTGGGTCCTGACTGTCACAGCCCTGCTGTGTTTTGTCCCTACGTTGTAGCAGTCAAGAGGTGGGGCATGGAAGATTGCAGGACTGGTCTGGTCCCCTACAAACCTCAGGCTGCATCTCCCTGCAAATGCCTTTGATGAGGGCATAGACAGCTGTGAGCCTGATTTGGACATTTGGCTGGTCCCAACAGTAAAAATAATAATAATAATAATTGTAGCCGGGTGGTACCTAGTTCATGCCTGTAATCCTAGCTACTCAGGAGGATGAGATCTGAGGATCTCGGTTCAAAGCCAGCCAGGGCAAGAAAGTTGTGAGATTCTTATCTCCAATAAACCATCAGAAAACTGGAAGTGGTGCTGTAGCTGAAGTGGTATAGAGCTCGCCTTGAGCTGAAGAGCTCAGAGACAACATCCAGGCCCAGAGTTCAAGTGCTACCACCTACCAAAAAAAATTGTAAAGTACTCTTATCTAAAATTGGATACAAGACAGTCAGGCCAGTTCAGTTTCAGGTAACCCTCACCCAGCCATCCTCCAAAGGAAGGTATTCACAAAGCCAATTGGTATAAGAGTCGGATTGGGTGCATGCCTATTCCAAAGGAGGGGCGAGTGGCTTATCTTTGTCCTGCCCCTTTTCCTTGCAGATGGACACTAGAAACCTGATGGTAAAAATGAGTGATGTGATGATGTGGTTGGTATTGCTAAAATTACCCCTTGGATGTATTAAAATTGAAAAAGCTTCAAAAAGAGGGTTAAAAAAGTTTATCTGTATAATGTGATTTGGTTTCAATGATATTCTGCAATTGGATATGTTTTTTTAAAAGGCATAAAGATGTTAAGTCTAACTTCTTGGTACAGTGCTGGTGACTGTAATTCTTGCATTAAGGAAAAACTGTCATTTGAGTTCAAAGGTTTTTAATGTATATCTGTTTTAAACAAGCAGCCAAGATGTACTGGGTGGTACCTAGCTCCTCAAGATTCCAAGGGCTCAGGGACAACACCCAGGCACCATGTTCAAGCTGCATCACCAACACTAAAATTAAAATGATACAAAAATGAATCAAATATATCACCAAACACAGATAGTGTAAACTGATTAAATTGCCCAAATAAAACAAGAGAGTTTCCAGAATGATTTGTTAAAATAAGATTTTACCTGGAGAAAATGTTACATTCCCAAGGCCATGTCTAAAACAATAAAACTGGGCATGATGGTGCATTTCAGTGTATATAGGGGAATCACAGTCCAAGCTAGCTGGGATATAAATGCAAGACCCTATGCAAAAAACACCTGCAATTTCTATTAGTGACAAAGTCATATTGCTGTGATTGAATTCATGCTCTCATAATAATAAAAAAAACTTTACCTAAAAGGTAGTGCAAAGAAGCAGCAATTTTCTCCTAGTATTTGTTTTAGAAAGGTTTTTTTGTACGTTTTTTTATTGTAAAGATGCTGTACAGAGGGGTTACAAAAAGTTTTTTTCTTATAAGAAAACAAGCACTGATATGGGAGTGGTTTACATGTTAAAGGAATTTGAACTATCTTGTCTTTGAACAATAAAACTTATTTAGGTTTTGAATCAAGTTATCTTGTGGCATTTTTCTCTTCTACAGTAATAAACTGTGAAGTGAAAATCATGGTATCTCTATTACTCTAAATATTATGGAAAATATATTCTAAAAATACATACTACTTAGAGTGCAATAAAACTGACCAAGATGAGGTTAGGGAAAGCAGCAAACATGGCAATGGAGCCACAGACAAATGCTACCCATCTTCAAGTGACAGTCTGTGCATAGAGGTCTTTATATGGGTCCAAAAATATAAGGAGCCACTGTAGCCCCTTCAGGTTTCCTATGAACTGTTGCCATTTCTGTGCCTTTCCCATTCTCCCATTTGCATACCAAGTCTGTTTCAGTTGCCCCAAGTGCACATGCTTCATTTTGATCACCTGGTCCATTTTGTGCACTGTATGACAGCCCAATTCAGTATTCCACACTTCAATATTAATTTGTCTTTTCAGCTATTTCAACAGAGGATATGTGTCCTCTGCTACATCTGGGCTCAAATCCATCCGTCATTTTATTGACCTGTTTGAAACAATGTCCAAAGCATTCCAGCTCACAGACTGAGTTTGCCTTAGCCACACATGAAATCAGGACACTGTTAAGGATTTTTTCTTCTTTTTTAAGAAAAGAATAAAAAGAGAAAAGCACATATTTGCAATGACAGATTTTACATATGAAAATGAGTATCAATCATAAAAACTAATAAAAAGAATAATGGATTAGGAGCTTTCCAAATTGCAAAGGTTAAACAGATCACTCCCAATTACAATGGTAAGTGAATGATGCATGCATTTACTGTTGACTTGGTATGATTTCATACATTTAGTTTAAGTGTAGATTTATTAAGAGTATGTTTCTGCAGTTTTAGAAGTACCATGTAAAATCATCTCTGTTTCTACCCAAAAAAAAAGCTATTTTAGAGAGAGGGGAGGAAATGATTTTTCAATTTAAAATTTTCCTTCAGTGAACACATTTATGAGCCCAACAGATGAAATGTTTCTTCCTAAGGGGCATCTGGTCTTCACTGAAATTAGGCACAGAAAAGTAGCATAATTTTAATACTCCTTATCTGTAGTGTATTTCATTGCATTCGAAGAAAGGACTGCTGTGATTTATTTGCTGTTTATATACCCCAAACAAATAGAAAACTAGCAAACAGACATTCATAATTATACAATTCTGAAGGGGTTTTTCTAAATCCCTAACCTGCAGGTTTCAATACAGGAGGAATGCAGTGCTTTCTTTATCAGTGGAAGAGGGTCTCCAATGACAGAACAAACGAAAAAGCCCCAGTGAAATTAGTCTCTGTTCTTTAGACTCTGTTTACAAATGCCTCTTTCTCTAGGCAAGAAGTCCTCCCAGGACTGCTCTGTCTACAAAAGCTACATTATACCATAGCTGTTACTTTGACTGGTTATTTTATTTGAAATGATATCTTCTGCAGATTCAAAGAGAGGAAATAATTCTCAAAGTAGGGTTTTTCCAGGAACTTCTAAGAATAAAAGTTTTTTCTTTCTGCCAATACTAACATGCATTTTGGAAAATAGTAATTTTGAAAATCCATATTCCACAGACTGCTATATAGATTTTCAACTGCATTTTGGATGTATTCCTACCTTCGCTAGAAATGCTGGTTCTAAAAATAGATGTTTGCCTATTTTGATCATTTACAAGGTTATGTATATATTTATAATTACAAAATCTTTAAAACATTAACTGAAAACAAAAAATTAAATAACTTACAAATATAATTTAAGAAACATACAAAACAACCTATGACAATCATTTCTGCAATCATTAGATTTCCAAACATCCACTGTGGGCCATAATAATCCAACAAAAAAATCTCCTTTCATGCACAAATTAGCCACCAATTTTTTTCCTCTAATGTAAATTGTTAATCCAGATTCATGTCCCAGTTCCTCTACTTTGTAATTGTCTTGCCTGGTAAATCACTCAAACAGTGAATGAGAATAAAATTATCTCCCTCTTCAGATTTTTGGGGTTAAATCAGATAATGAATAAGTGCATGCCTTGTAACTATAAAAAGTATTACTGAAAAACTATGTATCATTATCACTTTTTAAAATGCAAAGATATTATTTATATTTGATATACTGTACAATGTATCTCTCACCATTTTTCTTTTTTTTTCAAGCAACTCTCACCATTTTTCTTTGCCTTAATCTTTCTCCCCTTTCTGAATGGGCATGGCAACTTACTGTTTCTGCCAACTAAGTCTGGATGTAAGGAGACATGACAACATTACTTGCCAACGGAAAAAAGTGCCAGTAAATTCTGCTACAAAAATCACTGGATATTGTTACCACCTCAATAGTTGATAAAGAAGGTTTTAATTCCTATAGAAAATGCTTACAGGCCAGCAAAGGCCTGTAATAGTGATGTTTTTATGTAGTTCAACCTATTGCCTATTGACATAAAAACAAAAAGACACTTTAATTCTCCTGGGCATAAGTCAATGAAATAAAGAATGATTGTCTTGAAAATACAGACACACACACACACACATATACATATAAACACAGACACAAGACACACACACACACACATATACATATAAACACAGACACAAGACACACACACACACATATACATATAAACACAGACACAAGACACACACACACAAACAAATTAAAAAGGAAACAGAAAACTTGTCAGGTTATTGCTATTGCTATTGCTATGAGCTATTGCTCATGCCTGTAATCGTAGCTATTCAGGAAGCTGAGATCTAACGATCATGGTTCAAAGCCTGCCCAGAAAGTCCCTGAGGGCTGGGAAGGTGGCTCAGTGATAGAGTGCTTGCCTTGCATGCTTCAGGCCCTGGGTTCAAGTCCTCAGTACCCATAAGCAAAAAAAAAAGCCGGAAGTGGCGCTGTGGCTCAAGTGGTAGAGCACTAGCCTTGAGCTGAAGAGCCGAGGGGCAGCGCCCAGGCCCAGAGTTCAGGCCCACGACCAGACCCCAAAAAAAAACCAAAACCAAAACCAAAAAACAAACAAAAAAAAAGGAAGTCCATGAGACTTTTATCACCAACTAACCAGCAAAAAAAAAAAAAAGCTAGAAGAGGAGCTGTGCCTCAAGTAGTAGAGTACTAGCCTGAAGCATAAAACTTCAGGGACAGTACACAGGCCCCAAGTTCAAGCTCCAGGACCAGCACCACAAATTGAAAAACAAATTAAAATAACAAAAAAAGACTGTCATAGACTAAAATCAAAACTTAAAACATTTGCATCTTCCCCTCACAGTCTGTTCTCATTGATAAGTCACAAATACCAACTGACCTGTTTAATATTGCAGAGCTAGTATAAACATTACCTTTCCTGTTTATGAAAACTGTAAGAGCTCATCTTAAGAGATTATAAAATACATAAAATATAAAGGAAAAAGGAACAACCTACATTACTTAATTCAGGGTAGCTAATGTAAACTTCCTGGTATATTTCATTTTAATCTTTTTCTATGCTTATTTGGGGAAATAGTTGAAATGAGATCACAAATATACATCTGCCTTTCATACAAGGAAATTATATCGAGTAACTATCAATATTAATTCATCTTTGATAAACATGATGTTATAGTAAAGGAAATTTCTCCTTATGTAATTTTATCACATCTTTCCAAACTGTTCTACGATTGTTAGGCACATAAAAGTTTTTATTGTCTAATATTGCAATGAACTTCATTACACATGTTATATTGTGCATGTGTCCAGTGCTTCCTGATCAGAGCCACTGCTTCCGTCATTCTCCCCAATTCTATTGTCATTCTAAAGTGCTATATATGTTTTGGTTCTTCTGTTAAGTGTTCTCCAGCAAATGTACTCTGTACATTTCATTATATGATTATTTCATTCATTCAACAAGCAGACACCAAGATATGTGGTAGCCACATATGTGGGCTTGGATAACAACAATGGAAATTAGAGACCATTAAACAGGAAAGCAAATTCAAGGAATAATTCCAGATAGATATGGGGGCTAAGAAGGAAATAAGTATGTGACAGGATGGGAAAGAAAGCAATGCTCAAAAAAGGATTCATAGATGAGCTGATGTTGGAACAGGAAAATGAAACTATGAGAAAACCAAGATCCTAGGATTAAAATTAATGGGGAAAAATAAGAAAAATGGCTTAAGTTCCTATGAGAACTAAGACCCAATTTGAAACTGTAATGGAACAGAAATCTTAGTAAAAACTGGAAACAGAAATGACACTTTTCTAGTGCTCCTGGGTATAGGATGATCCTCACATAGATTGTGATAATAAAAACAATTGAGGAATTAGTATACACCAATGGGATAAGAGACTACAGTACACAGAGGAACTTAAGAGATATTTATGCAGTATAAAAGGGCTAATATTTCAAGGAACAGATCTTATGTTACAACTCAGGAAGATTTCTGAACCTTAGATGGAGAACTTGATTCTTTTGCTAACATCGTGAGATTCAGCATAAGGAAATTAAATGGCTGCAAGAATCCACACTGACCAACATTTTCCGGATACCTCATTTTGTTGCAAAGGTAAAAAATGACAGTATTAAGATACTTTCTAACCTAACTTCCTGGTATTTTAACTTCTCTGGTATCTGGTAGGTCCCCATCAAAGATGGTAACATGCTATTCTAAATTATGAACGTATTTGTTATTGTCCTTATGAATGATCAAACACAGACAAAAGTTTTCAGAAAGATGGCCGATGGAGACGAAGCCTAAAAAGAATATGTAACCATCTCACATCTGCTTCCCAGGTAGTTTTGTTAGATGATTATATAAATGTTTATAGCCTCCTTTATTTCTTTCAACAAACAGATGTCTAGTAATTGCCTGTTGTTAAGAGGTTAGACGTGACCTTAATAATTTGAAACAGAAGTGGACAACTTATGCAACTTAAGACAATCTTTGCAAAATATATGACACCTAACAATAATCTTAGGGCTGAGGACAGTGACTCGAGTGGTAGAGTACCTATACAGAAACCACAAGGCCTTGAGCTCAGTATCACCCCCTCTCCAAAAATAGTCATAGTTACATAATGATGACTTGAAGCCGTTGTTTTAATATATGTTATCTATTTGTTCTCCCTATTCACTATCACTGGAAGGGTGAATAAGAATTAGGTAATACCTTTTGTTTAAATAATCTTTAAAACACTGCCTTCCTGAGACAGAAAAGAATTCTTTGAAATATCATCTTTCAATTTCATCTAAGACATTTCCAAAGTGCAAATAAAAGAACCAAGAAAACTGAACAATATAAAGACAATATCGTATTAAATGTCCAGCTATTAGTGAATCATATGATTCAATTCAGCAGAGAAGGCTCCACTAAGTCTGTAATAAAAAAAAAAAAGTAATGAGGCTTTATAACAAAACCGAACAGGCTTCTCTGAAATGCAGATAGAAATCTTTTCAGTACAAAGAAGAGTTTGGAACTGAATGCTAAAAATGCACACAACTGTGAATTTCAGGATTGATATAAAGAGATAATAAAGCTTTAAATAAATGAATCAAAACACATAGTGATGTGCTTCCATACATAGGTACTATGTAATTGATACATGGGATGTGCATATACAATAACTGCAATTTGTCACCTTTACATTTTTTTATAATTGCAGTCTTAAAAGCAGAGAAGAAAAGAAAAAGTTAATGGAACCACACATATGTCCAGATGTGCATCACAAGGATTAACATTTTCAGGTAGAATGGACCTTCAAGAACATAGTTTGGCCTCCTATTTTACAGCTGAGGAAGCAAGATCCTCTAGCACAATGAGCTGGCCCAGCGATATAGTAGGCTTGTACCAAGAATCCTCATATTCTAACCCCAGACTATACTTTCTTTCCCTATCCTTACTTAGCTTCTTTCTTTCCCTATACTTAAATTCCCAAAATGAATGATTCTTTTACGTTTTCCTAATAACATGTATTAAACAGAGATTTCAAGTTATTGTAAGTAACAGTAAAAATATAATTCACTTGCTAGGAACAGGATAAAGCAAGCCAAGGTCAAATTTCATCAGTAATAACAACAAAAGCTTTCAATGTTACAAAATACTAGGAGCTTTGTTCTTTTTGTCTTATTCCTAGTAACAAATAAAATCCAATCCTATCCTATGCATCCCATGCCAATCCCATCCTATTTATCCTATCTATCCCATTCATCATATCTGTCCTATTGTGTCCTATCCCATCTATCCTGTTCTAGCCTATCCTATCCTGGCTGCTTTATGTCAGGCCCTGTGCTAGATGTGAACTGTGATTATTTTTTAAAATGAATAAAATATAATCATTGCCCTTAAAGAAGACAATGTCTAGTCTATATTTTCAGTAAATGTCAACCTATTTCAAAAGTAAACCAAAACAGTTCTTTATTCCTGTTGACTGCCAAAAGCTGGGGGCGGGGTGGAGGGACTGGAAGAAATCCCTCTAATGGCCTAGGTGTAAAGCTGTAGACCCAGTGACCATCAGGCTCGACAGAGCAAATCAAATTCCAGTTAAATCAAATTTGAAATTCATCTTCTAGTGGAACCATGTCCTGCAGGATGCATAATTATTCACAACACCCCCATGTCTTATTTCTTCACGTATCAGTACAGCCCTGCCATGCTAGTGAGGGCGAGTTTTGGGTTACAAAGTCCTTTGGATTTAAAGGTCAATTAGTTTGGTTCCACTTTAATTAGAAGCCATCATAGTAGTGCTGTGTGAGTAATTTATAGAGGCATGAATATTGACATCAATTTTTGTCAGATATTCTGATATCATAAACATCATGTAAATCTAGGCAGCAGCAATCAATTTGCACATAATAGACTAATTTTATTAGAACTATATGACTATACAGTTTGGTTTTCAGAATCCCTCTCCTCTTGCTACATTAAATCATCATTTTAAATCATGTCATGGTATTCTTCACAGTAAGCAATCAAAAACAGAAAATTTAAGGCTATTGGATCTTTGCCTAATTTAATGATTTTTCTCCAGAGTTGTGCTCTCTTGGATCCTTTCATGAAGTTCTGGCTTTGTGCCTAGAAACGCCTCCATGTTGCTTCAAAACTGGTGGAGGCACAAGCCAAATTAAGAACCGAGGAAATTCCTCACTGCTTCCAGAACGTGAAGCACTTTTGTTAAAACTATTTCTGTTTAGTGAGGCTGCTAAGGTAGGGAAGCTCTCTGGTTGCTGTACACTCTAACCAGGAGTCACTAAAACTTGGAGGCTTTTCAAACCCTGTTACATTTTTTTTCACACTGTCCTATGTATTTGAAGGGGTCTTTAAAAATTACCTGTAAAACTGTTTTAAATACTGTATCCAAAATTAATTTACTCTTTTATTACCTACTTCATTGATACTAAATTTCTCTCTGCTCAAATTTAAGACTCACCCACCAAAGGCAGTGACCATGTCTATTAAACCCTTGCTTGCATCTCAAATGCCCACAGAAGCACCAATAGGAAGGAGGTGTTTGAATGAACTAATTAAGGAGAACAAATTTTGGATCAACCATCTAACTACTGTATGACAAAAAACAGAATTTTATATCAATATTTGACTTAGATTTTTAATCACAACTTGCCAAGTAATCAATTCTTTGAAGTAGTTATTTTTCAAAGAAGAGTCCATGGCCCCTGATTTCTGTGAACATATTTCCAGAGGTTCATAAATTCTCAAGATTAAGAAAAACTTCATCACTCTAGAGAAGGAGAAACTGAATTCAAAAGAAGGGACATGGCTTTTTCCAGGCCACTCAGTGCTGGATGCAATAGAGAGTGAAGGAGGGTGGGACTTGGGGACAGTTTGGTAATCCAAGGCCATAGCTGATGTCCTTCACAACCAAATAACGAGGCAGTTTGAGAAGAGGAAGAAGAACCACTAATAACAAAATGCCTCTCTTTTATTACTGAAACGACTGATTGAGGTTTTGGATTTCACTGTTAGAATTTTCAGAATGAAAGACTTAGACATACAAATGAGAAATTAATGAAATAAAAACAAAAGCTCAGAAAATAAGCTGTAATGTAATTCGGTATCCAGACAAAAGCTCAAAGCCCTATCTGAAAAACAAACTTAAAAGCAGAAGACTTAGAGGTATAGCTCAAGTGGTAGACTATTTGCCTAGCAGGTTTAAGGCCCTGAGTTTAACCCTCAATTACTACACACTATCAAATATACCCAGAAGTCTAAGTCCAAAATAATTTAAGTCACCTTCAAATGGAAAACATTCAGAACTATTGAATTCATGGGGTAGAACTTCTGTTTCTTTTACGTATAGGTCATCTGACCTTGTTTTATAACTGCAATGCAAAATTATTCTTTTCATTTCTTTCCCTTTCTTTTAAATAAATATACCCATGCTGTAGTCACACTCTTCCTTAATATGTCAAATGATCCATGTACCCGCTCCTTTATGAATATTAGTCCTGATGCTTACAATTCCCTTGTGTCTATCCAGAGATTCCATGTCCAATCATGCTTCAAGACTCCTCTCAATTATTACCATATGCATGAAGCATTTTGACATGCAGATCTATTTCTTTGTTTATGATGACAACTAATTACTTGCAGAGCAACGGAGTACTATGCCTCTTTTTCATTGTGATTATTGGTTCACCTGACTGTGACTTCATTGAATGCTGGGACTCTTTTTCAACTCTATAGCCTGTAGAGCTCATCAATTTGTAGAATGATTTAAAAGCCAAGCATTTGTTACATTAGGTAAGACTTTATGCTTGCACTACAGATTTAATGTTTAAAAAATAAAGGGAGGTTGGCTGAGCTGAGACCCCTGGATATTAAGGGAAATTCAAGAATAATGGTATGAAACCAAATCATTTTTATATGAGGATTATCACTAATAGCCTTAAGCAAAGTAGGCCATTTTATTTTAAAACAAGTGATAGATCTTGATAACAGCAAGGCAAGCCAAAGGACACAGTCCCTTTGCTAGCACCTTGAGAGCTGGGACTCCATTTTCTGGTTCTTTCTTATCACATGTAGCACCTTGTAAAGTGCAGGACACCTGACAGACACGCAATAAATGCTTGTGGAGGAAATGAACAATTTTTATAAGTATGTGGGTGAATCCTTCTGTTTTAAACTTGATGCTTATTCTCCCACATCTCACCAAGACAGAAGCTAGCTCATATAAAAATCAGCTAGCAACTTTTAACTAATCTCAACATTAACTACAATGACCTATGGAGAACTTCTGCATTCTCTTAGTATCTTGAATTTTATATATTTAATAGCTGTCTTTCTTAAAGATCTGGGCTAATTTTACTCTATTTTTCTCTCCAGAGTTTTAGACCCTAGGTAGTTATTTAGGTAGTTATTTGAGTGATCCCTCCAAAGTCAAGGATGCTAGCAAGAGCACTTTCACATATAGCTGTGCCATACCAGGCCCATAATAGGATCTCTAAAAGTATTTGCTGAAATGAAATAGCAAATTATCTAACCAAGATATGGAGTTTAGCTACAGTATTCATGCATAAATGTATCTGAAATAGAAAGTACTTAAGCTGAGCACAAACAAGAAAGATGTCATTTTCAAGGTTTTGGCAGCCAAGTAGAAGAATGGAAGGAATGTAGTTGGAGAATGTTGTTCTATCTGGGTTCAAGTTCTAACTTTATAACTTACCTGGCTCAGTGCCCTCAACTATGTTGTCATTTTTTTCTGGCAACACTGGGCTATTATCATAATTTTATTTATTTTTATTTTTATTTTTTGTGAACATACTGTACAGAGGGGTTAGCAGTGGTTAAAATTTAAAAAAGAACTTTATCAAAATACCTGGCTCAGACTAGTTTACTCCTCTGTAGCTTATATGGTCTCAGTCAGCCTTGGTGGTCTCAGTCAGCAGTGGCCTGGGCCTTTCCTCAATGCCTACATTGGTTGTTACTGTACATGACCTGTATCTACAGAACCATGACCCTTCTGAGCAGCATTTCTCATGCGCAGAAATAGATTGCTGTGCTCCACCACCAGGGTTCTGGTTCAGTAGGACTGGGTGGTAAAGAGAATTGGCATTTCTAACAAACTCAAAGAGAATTGGCATTTCTAACAAACTCCCAGACCACACTGCCCAAAGCAATGCTTCAGGCTAATTACACGTCCTATGATCATAATTGCATCCGGAAAAAAGTCATTTATGAGCTCTCTGACAGATTCCTGAGAATGGATATACGGGACTGAATTACCCTCACCAGCCAGCCCTACACAGAGAAAGATGGAAATGATGTTGGGTCTTCCCCATGATTCTCAACTGAGAAACCCAGGGCAACCACTAGATGGGCTGAGAGGCAAAGTGAGGGTGAATAGCAAAAGAGAAGAATTCACAAAACTCACAATCACCTACGTTCTGTCAAGAGTTCAATGGTTCTTTCACTGACTCTATTAGAAAGACATAAACCACTTTGAAAACGACATGAGCTGCATGTGTATTCGTTCTCCCAAATGAACAGAATATTTTGGGGAAATATCACAGAAAGAAAAAGATAAAAGGGGATATAGAAACACATAGTGAAAACCTAAGTAATCAAAGTGTTTGTTGTGTTTATACTACATGTAGCACTGTGACATGAACAACATTCAATTACAACAACCCTAGTATGTAAGCATGATGGCTAGTCCCCTTTTATATATGAAGAAACTGAACCACAGCAAAGTTAGATAAACTTCCCAAGATCACACAACTAAAATATAGCAGAGTCAGGACTTGAACCCAGGGTTGTTCCATCCACTTTCCTCTTCACCGCTATACTATCAGGAACATCACACATAGGACTGAAATTGAAGCAAATAGTTGGGGGAGGGGGTAAAGAATCAAATCATCAACCAGAATCCCACCTCCTCTCTTCCTTCTCATTGCTGAGCTCATTAATGGTACTGAATTCTCTCTACTCCAGAGACTGATTGTGTAAAAACATTACATTATCATTTCCTAAATCAGAATAATCCAAAGAGCCATACTGAATACGATCATTGACGTATGCATGCTGCACTTTTCCCTAAATATCCACAGCAGGGAAAGGGCGACTCATCATAAATTATGTCTCAATCCTGTGCATTAGTGCTGGCTGCTCTCCCACAAACAATGTCAAAATTGTAAGCAATTGGCACAGAGTCAGTGACAATATGTAAATTACTTGTAAAGTGAACTTGATCTTGTGTAATAAGTGCTATTTGAATCTTAATTTGCTAACAATATTTTAATGCGGTAATTGAGGTCATGGAAGACGTGGGCTAAAGATGAAACCATCTATAACTGTCGAGTTTAAGAAGGACTGCATTACCCAGGTTTATAAAATACCCCAAGGAATTTAAAGGCAAATGCATTGCTCTACATTTGCGAAGAATCAGCCCTGGAAAGTAAATATGGGAAAAGAGTCTACATACTACATAGAGCTACAGGAAGAGTTTGGTAGAGAATATCAAAAGCTCTTTCTAAGTTTTTGGTGCTAGGATGTGTTCCCTGAACTACCAAGACACCTCTGTAAGGAAATAAAGGAACCATTCGTTGAATTGTATAGCCCCAGTTTAATTCCTCAAAATCTGGGACAACTCCTCATCTCTGTGATTTTGTACTTAGTTATCAAGTCACTTGTGTCAAAAAAAAAGTCCTTCATAAATTGTCTGCCCTCTCTCTCCTCTTTTCAGCTGAGTTCTCAGATCAAAATCAGATTCAGCATCTGTGAAATTGACCTCCAGCATGAAATCATTTTTTCTTAATGATAAAGTGACAAAAGAGTTCTGCAAGTCTATGGTATTGAGTACTATAATTATTATTATCTGACTACCATTAACAGTGATGGCCTTTGTTCTCCATGTGTCCTTCCTCAGCTCTGTCTTATGGTCTCTTTCTGACAGTTTAAAGCCTTACTTCTTTTCTGAAACCCCAGTAGTAATGAAGAATATCCAGCCCCAGGCCATGTAAGGTCCCTGAAATCATTAGATGCACATATGCTTCTACGATCACCTATCCTCTGCTTTTTCACTCAAGGCTAGTGCTCTACCACTTGAGCCATACCTCTACTTTCAGTTTTTTGCTGGAGCCTTACAGACATTTTTCTGCCCCACCTGGCTTTGAACCACAACTCTCAGATCTCAGCCTCCTGTCTAGCTAAGTACAGGCATGAGCCAACCAGTACCTGACTTTGTAATATCTTTTTTTTAATTTTGTTTTTGTGCCTGTCCTGGGCCTTAATTCAAAGCCTTGGTGCTGTCCCTGAGCTTCTTTTGTTCAAGGCTAGCATTATACTATTTGAACCATAGCTCTTTTGGCATTTTGTTTTTAGTGGAGATAACTGTTTCACAGACTTTGCTGCCCAGGCTGGCTTCGAACCACGACCCTGAGTAGCTGAGATTATAAGCATGAGCACCAGCCCAGCTAAAGTCAAGATTCTACACAAAAATTCTATGAGCCAACTATCAAAAACAGGATTTTAGTTTAGTTTTATTTCTTCACATTTGAGAAGGGCCAAAGTAGAATCAGGAATGTAGGGAAAGTGAGGGTGGGCATTATTTATAGCTTCATAAGAGCAGTTGCAAGCACTTGATCTTTGTTCTCTCCAGCCACAATAGACGGCGAGTGCTAGCTGCTCAGCTGGCAAGTGATCATGTTTTGAAAGCTTTGGAAGCCTGTTTCCAGCTGATTGGCTATTTTCACTATTGGTGAGTTACTCTGTCTTAATCACAGCTGACTGATCTCAGCTGGCTAGAGAAAGTCTACATTCTCTGGCCATATACCTCTTCCCTACCAAAGCAGATACTAATAGCAAATGTGTCACTTTCCCTGTGACTTTGGAAGCCACCTTCTGTTTATGGAGCTTTCTGGTAAACAGCAATTCTAACACATGGTAAATAGGAAATTAAAACTCTCATCCAGCTGGTAAAAGGACTACTAGAGAGGAGAGCACAGTTTGGGGGCTTTTTTAATGCTTAGCATCTTTCTAGCTCTACATAGAGCATCCCAATAATTAATAAGTTGAATGTGACTTCTTCCTTTAGAAACACCTCAAAGTGATATTTACTGAAGACACCCAGATCTTTAATGCACATTCAGGGGTATGATAGTGAGGATGAATGTACTGCATGTAAGTTTCACATACCTTCTGTTTTTTACTGTTGTGAGTATTGACTTCCAAATGGATTTAATCAAAATCAATAACAAAATGTACAGTAATGAAGTCATGTAAAATGCAGTAATGTATAGGCCAAGAGGTTGAATATGGAATATATTAACTGAAAAAATGGCTTTACAAGAAAACCTCATTCCCTTTTCAGAATCTTTCTTCAGCTAATATAAGAGAAAGAGAGATTCTAGAGCTAGACCAGAGTGGGTCTTTAACACACAGCTTTAAAATTTATCTTCTTTGCAAATTTAGTGAGGAAAAATTTAGACCAGAGTTAGAAAGATTTAAATAGAATCATTCTATAAGATCATTAATTTTGACCTATAGGTAGATGGTCCAAACTGATCCTTTTATGTTGGCTTAGAAGATTTTTTAAATGACTTTTAACAACATTTCATGATTTTCTAAAAGCTAAATGACTACATGTTAATATATGTATATAATATATACATACATTTTTCAAGTATATGCATATCATACAGTTAAAGGTCAAAAGCACTATTGCTAAAATTAGTATACTTCCTAACTTTATAACCTAAGAATGAAAAAAAAGGAAATACATATTACCTAGAAGTGACCAGAAAGGCCCAAAGTAGTTTTTGAATAGTCAGTATTTTCCAATATACACTACAGCTTTAAAACAGAGAAAAAAATCACTGATAGTAAGATTCACTAGAAATCTGTTTGTTTTTTCTTTTAAAGGCAGTTAATGACTATTTCTAATGCACAGATTTTAAAAAGCATTTTGCTAAGAAGATGTTCCCATTTTATGGAAACCAAAGGAAAGCCTAGGATCTTGAAAGACTACATCATAAATCACTGGGTGAACATTTGCCTTTGGTGTTCTTTTCCCTTCTCCTGCATGGCTACTATTGCTCTCAATACACCTTCGTGTTAATATTTCTATTTCCCATCCTCTTTCCTCTTCATCTGACTGTCCTTGGGGTCTCTAGAGAAGCAGAAAAGAGGAAGGAATGGAGGCAAAAAGAGAGAAAATGGCTTTTAATTAGAGACAACACTGCTAATTTAAGGCAAAACACAGGCAGAAAACAGGAAAGGGAAAGAGAGAAAAGGGTTAAGAGGGCAAGAAGGAGGGAGGGACAGATGAACGGAAATGAAAAGGGGGAGGAAATAAAATAATGAATTACCAGTCCCTGCTAGCACAGTCCTACAATGATTAATGTGAACTTCCACATACCATTTCAGTGTAATGCCTGATCGTTATTGGAGACAAGCACGGACATACACAAACATTATTAGAATCTGAGCAGCCAGGGCACTGAGAGCATGGAATAGCTCCAAATTCAGAGGCCAGGCACAGAGCATCGAGGGTCTAGTGGCATTTCCCACTCATCCCCGAGGGACTCTAGCAACGCTGGAGTAATAGAAGTCAAAACTTCAATCAGGCCCTTATTAGTTACTTTGCACATAGGATACGAGGTACCATTGTTGGTGGCAAACGAGGGCTATTGCAGCTTGGAATTGACAATGCTGTTTTAAAAAGCTATCTTTGACTGCTCAATATAAGGTTAGGAGCAGGTCATGTACCAGGGTTTTTACGAAATTAATGCTATCAGAGGAATTACACTTAAATGGAATTCTCTCTATCTAAACATTTCTATCTAGTTTTATCACTTCTTTTTCTTCCCATCCTGCCCTATATAAAATAATTCAGAGTAGATATGTGAAATAATACATAAAGAATCGAGCTATCAAACAAGTAAAGATTTATCACCAGTTCCTATGCCCTCACTCTAAGTCATCCAAGAAACAAAACCTCTTAAACAGCTAATAATTTTTGACAGGTTTCAAATAATCTTTGACACTCCACATCTTGGTGCACGATTTCATGCAAATGACAAGAAAATGAATGAGCCTTTTCCATTTGGGATTAATTTCCTTTATCTGTTTTCTTCATTTAAATAGCACATTGGTAAGAGAATGCTTTTTGAAGTCAGCTATCAATAAATGTAGAAATCTAAATCTAATCACAAAACTTATTGTTCCTCACTTAAGCACAGAAGCTTTTTTTTTCAATAGTAGCTACTCCTTAGTATGATATTTCCTTTACAGAGAATCATATTGTCATCACTTGCCAGTTTGGTTAAAGAAAAAGTCATTATACCTATGTCTACACAGAAACAGTAAACTGGATAATTGAGACCATTGGTTTTAACTGAATAAGACAGCAATGATTCTGCACACCCCCATGTGTCTGGCTATAATGTACAATATAATATGGGAGGTAGGGCTAGAGGAAAGTTCAGTGAAACAGACTTTCAAGCGTCTCCAATAAGCATAATAAAAAGTGACATGACTGATAGAAGTGATGTTGAGTTACTAGAAGGCCCTAAATTCTGAGCCCATGGTCTAGCTCAAAAATTGCAGCACCTTGTCTGAAAAATAAAGCACAAAGGGCTGAAGGAATTATTCAAGCAGTAGTGTGCTTGCCTAGCACAGGGTCCCAAATTCAAATCCCTGTACTACCAAACGAAAAAGAAGAAAAGTATTTGGCCTTTATCTAGAAAATGATATTGAGGGGCTGGGAAGGTGGCTCAGTGGTAGAGCGCTTGCCTTGCATGCCTGAGACATGCTGGGTTCGATTCCTCAGCACCACGTAAGCAAAAAGAAAAAAGCCAGAAGTGGCGCTGTGGCTCAAGTGGTAGAGCACTAGCCTTGAGCTGAAGAGCTGACGGACAGCGCCCAGGCCCAGAGTTCAGGCCACACGACCGGACCAAAAAGAAAAAAGAAAAAAAAAACGAAAATGATATTGAGTGATATTAGATTATTAAACTGAGAAGTAGAGATACAGGAAGATTTACTTATTGTTGTTGCTTAGTAATAAGGGAATGAGCGATGCGAGGGGAATAGGAGTTAAATGAGGAAGAGCATGGAAATCAAAGATAAAAAAACGCTAGAGTAGTTTCCACAATTAGCAATGTGAAAAAATGAGGGGAAAATGAGACAGGCAAGTTGGAAGGCAATGTAATTATTTTTTAGTCCTTAGCAAGTATAGATAAGCAGATAATTATAAGATATATTCTACCTTGAGTACCAAAGGACTCGGGAGAGGAGGAAAATGGTGGAAAAATGGAAGCACTGGGAGGTAGGAAAATCATCTTGTTAAATATTGGTTCACTAGTTGTTAAAGTTGAAAGGGTCAAGTTGTATCTAAGGGACACTGAGTATTTATAACATCATTTTCAGGTCAAACAAAATTATCAATGCAGGCGGATGACTGCAGGAAGCTGATGAGAAACAATGTGAAAGGCATACAAGTCTGTCCTGTCATGTACCAAATGATTTTGTAGGCCTTATATAGCCTGTGAGCTGAATATTCCCCACTCATTTTATTTGTAACTGAAGAAAGGTATAATACATTAGAAACAAAACTTAAAATTATGTAGGTAATCCATACGAAGATGGTAGCTGAAGTCTGAGAATAACTAAACTTGACTTTGGAGAAATGGTAATAGGATTGAGACACAGGATTGTTCTGTGTGTCTTAAAATAAAGGATGTAGAGGAGATCCACTTCTCTTTATGGTGTAAAGAGTTGGAAAGAGAATCATTCTCATCCTAACAACAAAAAATGTCAAGTAGATTGTAAAATCCTTACTTTCCTTGAACCTTTGGGTACACTGATGCTGCAGAGGGACCAAGTAGCCTGGATTGCAAACAAACAGGCACTTTCTAGAAGAGGTCATTGTGCAGATCATCTCAGCCTGAGAAGATGTACTAGCCACCATACAGCATGGAGGAAGAAATCAACTGAAATTCCTAATGCCAACAGCCAAGAGTGGGCTAGGGTGACCACAGTGAGCTCTTATGAACCCTAGAACATGATACATTTATTCTCTCTCGCTTGCTCGCTTACACACACACACACACACACACACACACATGTACACACACTTTTTTCCACATAGAGATCAAAAAGAGGATCAAAGAGAGCATCTCCAATGTTGCCCGTCTGCAGGAAAGTTTAGGGGCCACCACAGAAGTGCACATACTCAACCTCGCCACTAGGGGCATTTATTCAAATGAGAAAAGCCTTAACTCTTTGGAAGAGGGGCATAAACCTTGCCTCTTCCAGAGCACAAAGAACTATTAGAAGAAAATACAATGTGTATCTCAGGGGTTAGGGCAGTAAGAAGTCAAGTTGTGGAGCCAAGATGTTAAATCAGTATCATCAGAGGTCTCCTACTGCTCTCCCACATGAGAACCACTCATATGAGACCTGCCACAGATACAAGACAGAGTTACTGTCCCACTGAGGGTAGACAAGGATGAGAAAGTAAATGCCTGAGACACAGGCTAAGATTAGAAGGCTTTTCCAGGACATCATCAAACATTTTCCTTTCTACCATCAACCTAGGAATTCCCAAGTAACAAGCACAGCACTGGGCCTCTGAAGCATAAACGAAAAGTGCCAAGCAACTCCTGGTATGATACTGACAGGCAGGGATGGTTGAAGGTGAAGCGCTCACACTGACACAAACCACTGGCTTCCCAGGCCTCCACTAAGGTCAAGATGGCTGCAGTCCAATAACAGAGCATTTGGAGCTTGTCGTACAAGGAAAGTAATGATTACAGAAAACCCTGTTCAGCTTCTGACACTACTTGACTGAATGACACCTTTCCTCCATTACACAAACAAAAATGACTGGAAAAAAATAGGTAAGGCTACTTTCCAGGTATAAATACATGTTCCTATGCCTCTACTCTTCTATGCATGAAGTATAACAACTAATACACTCTCTGAGACACATAAAATAAACAATCCTTTGTCAAATCAATAGACTCAAACAGAGATCACCAGATATTAAGTCACAATGGAGTTTAAAGTAGGATATTTTTTTAATCTAGTGAAAAGGTGAAACCTATGTACAAACATATGCAGATTTCAGCAGAGAGAAAATTTAAAAAGTGAAATAAAAATGCAAAAAAAAAAGGCTCAATCTCAGAGACCAAGAATTACCCTGGCAGACTTACAGTAGACTGGATATCACTGAGGGGGAAACAAAACAAAACAAACTCATGTGCTTAAAGACAAGTTATTCTTAACAAAATGCTGAAATAAAGATATAGGTTGACCCATTGTAACAATAAGATGTACAAGACACTATGTTGAAAATGAACTTTACAACTTGGTGGGGGAGGATGTAGAGAGTTGGGGAGTAGGAGAGGGAAGGGATGGTAGGGAAAAAACAAAGGAGGTTAAATGCTCCATAGGAAATGTACTCATTACCTTACTCATGTAACTGGAACCCCTCTGTACAGAATTTTTACAATTAAAAATATATACAAAAAAGACAGATTATTCTCATCTGAAAAGCTCTGGACCATTCATGCTCTGTGCTGCAGGGGAACAACTCTCCTGGAGCCCACCCATCACCACTACGACATAATGTCCAACTCTTGTTCCAAAATATCCGTGACAGATTTATACAGATCCATGCATAAAATTTCCACTAATGCTACCTTTACCTCATTCTGAAAAAAACGTTTATTTACTGATTTTATTCAATAAGTTTTGGAGTGCCTATAATGGACAGAATACTATTCTAGGAAGTTACTAAGATTATTGAAGTGACTGTGGAATGTAATATGACTCAAAGGTCAGAAGTGGATGAAAAGTAAGCTTCATATCACCCTCTTTAAGTAGCTAACCTAACTTGATCAAAGCCCTTTAATTCAACATTTTCTACCAATCACTGACCATGTGCTAAAGGTAAAAACACACCTAAGACCTGATCTCCACACTCAAGCTCACATTCAATTCATATCTGTGTGACAAATGAGGCATCTATAATTACCTCAGAACACACATGTTAAGTTCTGTGAAGAGCATTTGTAAACTACAAGTAATAGCTAACATGGACATAATACATACCATGCAATTCTGCTATATACTTAACATGAATTAGACCCATATGGACCAACTGCTATCAATTATAAGCTAATATTGTACTGTATCAGAATGTGGTGTTGGTGAAGCCCAGCTCATGGGTCAGTCAGTAACAGACTCTTACCAACACTTCCTCCCAAGGTCCCTGATTGGCTAGCTACGTTATAATGCACATGTATTCACGGGGATGTCTGCATCTGAATGAAACTGGACCAGAGTAACTCCAACTCCATTGTCAGACAAGGAACTCCAACCCCAACTATTATCAGAGGGGAAAACAGTTTTTATCAACTGGGAATTTGACTATACTGTTTATAGAGTTGGGGATTTGGGGAGGTGATTAGGATAAGGCCATCATGGTAAAGCTCTTGTGATTGAATCTTGGTGCATGCCTGTAATCCTACTCAAGAGGCTGAGATGTAGAGGAATGTGGTTAAAGACAGACCAAAAAAAGAAAAAGTCCAAGAGATTCCATCAACAACTAACCAGCAAAATGCAGGACTGGAAATATGGTTTTAAGGGGAAGGTTACCAGCTGTGAGTGAGCAAACTGAGCAAGGAAGAGAGTCCCAGAATTCAGCATGTGCGCACGCACACGCACACACACACACACACACACACACACAAAAGAGGGGAGAACATACGTACTCCATGTCTCTTGTCGAAAAAGGCCTTGTCATTATCAGATGCAAGCCCTCCAGAACCAGGAACAAGATAAACTTTTCTTTACAAAGTAACTAGTTTTCAGCATTTTATTATAGTAAATATAAAATAATACAGATAGCTACATTGATCTTAGTAAGAGAAAGTCTTTGTCTTCATAAGAACCATTTTCAACCTGACATGGAACACATGACTCAAAACAGTTTTGAGGGGCTGGGAAGATGGCTCAGTGGTAGAACGCTTGCCCTGCATGCATGAGGCCCTGGGTTTGATTCCTCAGCACCACATAAGCAGAAAGAAAAAAATAAGCCGGAAGTGGCGCTGTGGCTCAAGTGGTAGAACGCTAGCCTTGAGCTGAAGAGCTGAGGGGCAGTGCCCAGGTCCAGAGTTCAGGCCCCACGACCGGACCCCCCCCCCCAAAAAAAACAGTTTTGAGAGCTCTGGAAAGTAGTTGAGCACATAGGGTGGGACACAATAGCTGTAAATATTTAAAATCCTACAAGATTCTCCAAGTGTTTTACACACACACACACACACACACAAATGCACTTTTACAGAGAATATACTTATACCTTTCCATCCTTCAAAATGTTTTCCACATTTCCACCCAGGGTGCTCTCTCCAGTGAGAGCCACTGGTGGAATCGTTTTGAAAGTGCTTGCCTTTCATCACAGGCCAAAATAAATCAAAAAACTGTGGTCACAGCTTTTGCAAGGATTGGTTCAATTGTGAAAAAGAATATGTTTGATGTGTAGAAGCTCTCCAGGGGAAAATGTTTGGAGTGAAAGAGCAGCATTTTATTTTCTAAAAACAAATGCTTCATCATCCTTCATCCATAAAGGCCATATCGGCATAGGGAGAGGTGCTGAAAGGAGGGGGAACCGCAGCATTACTGAGATCACAGTGGGATGATTCTTGCCTGTATTATTCAAATTAAATATCTGACTTGAGCAAGTGCCCAGATTATTGTTCTACTTTCACTTCATCCATCTTTATTGTCCTAGGAAAGTACTAGCAATTCTGTTAGGATAGATTTTTTTCCAAGTGTTATACTTAAGCCAAAGTTTGGTACATTTTCATAATTCTGATTATTAACAGAGAGCTGCTATAAAAAGCATTTGTCTTCTAAATGTCAACCCAGTGCTTTCCCCATGTTAGAGGATAGTTTTCTTTGATTAGATTAATAGTGTTTTTTTGCATCCTTAATCAATGTAGTCTCAATCAAGTAACTCTAATCAGCTTTGCTTCTTAATTTGATGAATTATACTAATAAACTTCAATTTTCACCAAGAAAACGTAGATTTACAGTCAATTCCTTTTCATTTGATGAAATACTTCCACCATTCCCCAAATTTTTCCCGTCATTTGTTTTGTTTTGAGAGGTCTTTGCTAAGCTACATTTTGTATTGGAATATGTCCAAGGAACTAGTGTCAGTCTCTATAGATGGTACCAGATCTTTGTCCACTGATTGCAATGAGATGCTATTAATACATTGTGGCCCCACTGGTCTCAGTGGTGCCTGGTGGTAGAGAAGAACTACACCATGGGGGGTTGTTTGTCGAACAGCCCAAGTATCATGGGCCTTGATCCGGACACTGAAACGTTTGGTCCTGATGCTCTCCTATTTTGATTTATAGTCTTTCCTTTAACATATGCCAACCTTGCCAAAATTTAGATTTACTTTATGAGAGTCAACCATAGATTCAATAAACATTTCATCAGACACAAATATCCTCTGTACTAAGTTAATCATCATACTCTACAGGGAGCAAAAGTCAGGACCCTCTCTTTTATATCAATACTCAGACTGCTAGTTGAGCCCACCCTTTTGGATTCCCAAGAAAATCACCAGCTGATTAAATGCCTACTCAAGCAAATCTTCTATACTGAGTTCAGTTTAATTCTGTCATTACTATTATATCCCTATTGTATGCAGCCCAGTGTTTTAGGTATTACTGGTGATTTACTATTGGATAATAAATGTCTTTCTTCATTAACTCATAACTTCAGGAGATCCTAGATTAGCATTTTTATCTTGAATGATCCTACATTGCTGTTTGCCTTGAAAACAGAAGTTTCTAAGAAAAAAAGGAACAAGAACCTTCAGAATTATCCTGATCCCAGACTCCTTATTGAGGAAATTTCCTTAATTGGAGAATTCTTCTATCCCCTTGTGACCCTGTACAAATAAAAATAAATATATGTGCGTAAAAAAAATCATTTCTTCCTCCAGTCCCTCCTGGCACACCCCCTTATAATTTCATGAGACAGGGTTCCAAGAATATCTTTGATTTATAGTTTTTATGTGGTTCTTATAGGAACCCTGGTTCCTAACACACAGCTCCTAATCCTTTGGGATTTCTCAGGTGGCTAGAACATCCTATTTTTTTTTAATGAGGGGACTCTTAATAGGCTCCTGGAAGCTTTCTTTAGAAAAAAAAATCCCATACTACAAAGGTAGGAAAAATTTCAAGCTAGGAACACGTGGAGATGCTAGAAGGTCAGTGGACCTGAGAAGTCATGGAAGCTCCACTTCCATTCCCCCATATTTTATCTTGTGCTCTGCTTCCAACTGACTGTTAGCATCCTTATGAACTTTAGGTAAATGATATGTACATATCAGATCTGCCTACCACATAATGATGCATATTAGCTAAATGTAACACAATGATGTAAATGTTTAGTCCCGGTCATAAACCAGAATACAAGGAAGCATGTCATGTCTAAAAATAATTTTCCATGTTTTATATAAGTGCCAAATATCATGGTTAGGTGGATCTGTTAAAGATTAGCAGTGCAATTACATGCCGTAACATTAAGACAAACTTAAAATGTTATATCTCAGATGAAAGACACAGTACACATACACTTTTATTAATAATAGTCTTAAGTTGGCACTTACATTATGTTTTATGGAACATCCATTTCCTCAGAATGTAAATATGCCAAATGCAGTAAGTGTGTTCCCTAGTCAATAATGTTGGGAAGCCCTGAGATAAAGTAAGTTTGAATAGATTGAATGGGTGTGTTTGCTGTATGGTTTTTGAAAGCCTGCAATATGCTGATGTGAACTGTGAACTCTATTTACTAAGGTGAGACATTGTCATTAAATATAATTGTTTTAAACAGCAACTCACACAACTCAGCTTTCACAGTGCTTTTATTTTTGATAGCTCTTTGGAAGGTCATTTTTCCAGGTACTGTTTCTGATAGAGGTTTCAAAGAATAAATCTGTATGACCCTTGACTGTTGGGCATGTCTGTTAAGTGTTTCTACAACTTGATATCCAGGCTGTACCCACTGAAAAGGCCACAAAAGTGCCAATCTTGTGCTACTTTTCTACAAGATAAAAAGAGATAAAAGTAATTTTAACTTATTAAAGGGAGAATTCATCTGAAGATTGGACAGATTGTCCAGCCAACTAACATGCCTGCTATTAGAGGATGTGGAAGACTGTTCTTTGTTTCTTTATGTGGGGAAAAAACATACTTTAAGATTACCCAGGGTGTTTGATTTCTGAAGAGTTCACTGCTGTGAGAAGTTCAGAAAGATCAGAGCTCCCAGATCACAGATGAATTTAAACTACCCTCCTTATTTAAATTGTCTTTCCAATGAAGTACATTTTGTTTGAAAAGGCTCATCAAGTGTGGGTAGCCTAAAGGGTAGCCAATAAAGACTACAGACCACAAAATGAGAGACAATTATATCAAAGGCATCTGGGTAGATCTCTTCTGTAGGCCAGAACAGCTTTTGTCACGTACCTAATGATTTAAGCATTTGTAGCCTGCTAACCTGCCTTCATTTATTGGCTATAACTACTCAGAGTATCTCAGTCAAGCAGTTGAAATGATAGTTGTTTTAAGTTGCAATAGGACTGAAATCCATAAATTGAGTGCCTTCTACAATTCATTGCATATGATTTGTAGGTGACCTATTAAGATGATTCAATAATTTCTTTATGATAAATTATATCAAACCAAGAAGCTAGAAAAAAAAAAGCTGTGATCAAAATGCTGGTACAGCATTGGGCTCCAGTAGCTCACACCAATAATCCTAGCTACTCAAGAGGCTGAGATCTGAAGAATGTGGTTTAAAGTCAGCCTGGGCAGGAAAGTCTGTGAGACTCTGATCTCTAATGAACTACTCACAAAAGGTGGGAAGTAGCTCTGTGGCTCAAGTGGCAGAGTTCTAGCCTTGAGCACAAAGAAGCTCAGGGTGCTGAGTTCAAGCCCCAGTACCAGGGGGAAAAAAAGTTGGTACCTAACTCAAGGTACCACAGAAGGCCCGTTCTCAGCTACCAGTGTGATGCTTAGCCACCAGTTCATAATCTATGTTAATTCTCATCCTCTTTTTGACATCGAGTAGTCAATGTTGGGATTTATTTTTTAAGAGAGAAAATTAGTTTCAACAGAGTGCAGGAAATTTTTAAGATGTTAAAAGAAAGCTATGAGAGCCTACTAGAGAAAAAACTTCTGTGAAGTGGATGAAGATGCAAACAGATCTACACTAGCAATCTGCTGTTTTCATTTGCTCTGGAATGAAGTTTCCATTGGAAGTTGGAAAAATATATACTTGGTACTTGAGAGTAGTGTGACCTTAATTACTGTGAGCCAAATAATTGCATAAATGTTTCTATGTAAGCCTTATCCCACTATTACCTAACATTGGAAGCACAAGATATGAGTGGATAATATTATGAACTGGGGGGAAGATACATGTTGAGTAGGCTTATAGAAGACCTGGCTCCAAGCTTGAAACACTTAACAACAAGGTAGACATCCAAGAGTCTTCTCCCTCCTTCAACTCCTGTCTACTATACCAGTTACCTGTTTGCTCCCCTACCCCAGCAAACATCACCTCCCCTCATGCACAAGCCTATTAGTCCTAAGAAATCCTTCCTAATCCTGATCTGTGGAATTGAATTACAACACAATACTAGTAATTAGATTCTAGTTACATAATTATGATGATTTTAAGGATCTAAAAATTCTCTTCTACAAATGTATCTTTCCCATTTATTAAGAGATGTGATCCTGGCAAGTTTTTAATATTTTTTTATTGAAGGCACATTAAATTTTACTACTATATTAGCTAGAAATAAAATGTGGAATTGGTAGCAGAATTTCAGGCTGTGGTAGAATTCCCAAAGGGTTGCTCATGTCCTTTGAAAACTTAAATAATGGAAGATAAACTGTGCAAAATTCAGCCCTTCTCTTTCCCCATCTCCTCTGTTTGTATAGTAGGCCAAGAGGTCTCACTGCCAATCATATTTTAGGAAAGAAATAGATTTGAGAGTTTTTTTGATTTTACTCATGAATTCATTATGTCCTTGGTCTTTCTGACTCCACTTTGAGTTTGATGTTAATTTATTACACATATACATACCTAAAATATACACATCTTGTCTATAACTGTAATGGGGGATAAAGCATTGATAATTCAGGAAAAAACAAATTGAATCACAAAATTCTTAGTTTTAGTAAAATATGGGGAACGGTAAAGGCATATTTCCTAACTAAATCTGAAACTACATGTGTATCTTAGAGATTTTTTTACTTTAAGAAGTGCTCAAAAACTTTGCTCGACATGAATATTAGAGGCTTTCTTCAAATATATGTCTAATGAGTTCTCATTTTAGTATTCCAATATAACAGTAAGGAATTTTAGCCTCCCTCACCAAAAAAAACAAAGGACTAGAATTCAAACCTCCTTTGCCTAGTTTATGAGAAATATTTATAGTTGGATTTAAAACTGTCCTAAGAAAAAGCATTAAAATGAACCCCCCTCAAGTTCCTCAGTTCCATTTTCAGATGTGAATACTGAGTCTTGTTATTGGTAAAGGTGGGAGGAGGGGAGAATGATGGAAGGGGTAAAGCTGGTCAAAATGATACACATGTGAAATTGAAACGCCCTTGTATAACCATTTTTAAATAACAGTAAATACTGTGTAACTAAACAAAACCTCCATAGGAAAAAAAGGCTCCACTGATATTCCAGTATAAATACCACCATCACAATAATGGTCTTTCGACCATTAGAGTAAATACTCTTCTTCTCAAAAGAAAAAAATAATAGAAAAAGGAGGGCTACATCCTTATCTAAATTTCAAGATAAAGAAATTACATAGCTAGCAAGATCAATAGAAAGCCCACAGATTCGGAGAAGATCTTCACTAGCCATACAACAGACAAGGGTCTCATATCTAAAATATACTTAGAACTCAAAAAATTAAATCCCCCAAAAACAAATCCTCAAAGAAACAACTGCCTAATAAATAAGTGGGCTAAAGACTTAGAGACTTCTCTGAAGAGGAAAGAAGGATGGCCAATAGACACATGAAGAAATGCTCAATCTCCCTAGCCATAAAAGAAATGTAAATCAAAACAACACTGAGATACCACCTCATCCCAGTTAGTATGGCTACAATCAAGAACTCTAATAACAGCAAATGCTGGAGGGGATGTGGACAGAAGGGAACCCTACTGCATTGTTAGTGTGAGTGTAAACTTGTTCAACCACTTTGGAAAGTAGTATGGAGGTTCCTCAAAAGACTCCACATGGCGCTCCCCTATGACCCAGCAATCCCACTTTTAGCCATTTACCCAAATGATCACAAACAAGACCATACTAAACCTAACAGCACAACTGTGTTTATTGCAGCATTATTTACCATAGCTAAGATATGGAACCAACCCAGATGCCCCTCAGTAGATGAATGGATCAAGAAAATGTGGTACATATACACAATGGAATTCTATGCCTCCATCAGAAAGAATGGCATTGCCCCATTTGTTAGGAAATGGAAGGACTTGGAAAAATTATATTAAGTTAAGTAAGCCAGGCCCAAAGAAACATAGGTCCCATGGTTTCCCTTATTTGCAATAACTAGTATATGTCTGAGACAAGCAGAAAAGATCAGATAAGTTGATGTTAGGTGAAATGAACCCCAAGATAAGGACTCAAATGGTTTTTCTTTCTTGCATTTCTTTGTTGCTTTGTATGTCTCTCCCCCACAGTATAACTCCTGATTTCACTGTATTTGATGTTGGTGTAATTTGTGGAGGGGAAGGAAAAAAAAACAAGTTGTTTAAATAGGGATACAGGTGGACCCATTGCAACAATGAGATGTACAAGTCGTTATGTCAAAAAATGAACTTTACAATTTTAGTTTGGGGGGTGGGTGAGGGCGGGGGGGGAGATGGGAAGGAATGGGAAGGGGAAACAAAGGAGGAGGAAACAATGTTTGTTAAGAAATGTACTCATTACCTTGCTCATGTAATTGTAACCCCTCTGTACGGTATTTTCACAATTAAAAAAAAGATAAAGAAATTAATTTGTGTACATATACCACAAAATAGTTCTGTCTTTCTGTCATACAACACTATATCCAATTGTGATTTATTCTGTGTATCAGGCATCCCAGTCTATGTGGTCATTCCTCCCCGTATATTCAGAATTATCACAAAACCTCTGGCTAGTTTGTTTTCCTATTTCTCTCTTAAAGACAAAAAAACTGCTTTCTTCAAAAATTCTGGAAAAAGACAAAGATAACCTGGAATTTTTGTTAGAGACATAAATATTTTCAAAAATATCACCGTGATCCATCACCTTGGGATAGTAGAGCCAGAAATTTGTCCCTGGTAATCTCACTGATAGCTAGCTGGTAGGAAGGTAAGGTTGATCTTCAAGATATTGACTTTCGAAGATGATTTTTACTGTGAGCACTATAGTGCTCAACAAAAAAATAGCTTCATTTCCAGCCTCCACAATTATGTCCGAACATTTTAAAAGCTGCTTATTCATCAACACCAGCATGGTAGGTCCATTGACACACTACCAACTCCAAAGAGAACAATATGTCATTTTATGTGCCAGCATGACTTTTTCAGGCTTTATGGGACTTCAACAAAGTGACATTTAAATTTAAGCCCTTAGTTCAAGTGCTTCTTTAACTTTAGATTATAGGCACATTGTTGCTCTTCATCTATCAAGAGTTCCTATTCATCCAGTCCTGTATTTTCAAAATTTATTTCTCAGAAAGTTAGCTCTCTGGCATGCAATACCATCTCACATGACACTTATCCATGTTTACTATGAAAAGTTCCTTCTATTCTGAAAAACAGAATAGGCTAAAGCATATTTTCATGCACATATTTACCTAATGACATTTTATACTAACCTAACTATGAGTATTTTTTTATTTCTGTTTGAAAAACCTGACACAAAGGCTAAACATGTTATGAGAAACATGACACTGTGGCCAAATCCCACAGTCATGGATTTAAAAAAAACAAAACACAGAATTCAAAGTTAGCCCTCCACCAGACCATTAACTTTGAGAGCAGATACCTGGAGGCCCTTCTCTGACCCCTTTATCACTTGGCCTTCCTTTCTTCCTTCATTAAAAGTACCATCTGATATATAATTCTTTCTGGCATCTCAACTGTTTTTCAATGTAAATTTGGATTTTTATGTCAACATTTCAACAATACCAATCATGATATCATTCTTCATTTGCTAGTGACTTCTTTGATGGCATCTTAGTCCAGTTCCACAATTACTTACTCTTTATGTTATTAATATATAGTCTAAGAAAATTTGAGGCATCACCTTCATTACCTAATTTAAAGCTCTGTATTTCAAGTACATCCTCTTAGGGTCCTATGTGCCTTTACTTGTGCTGGGAAATCTGCTGGTGCCTCCAACTTCATTCTCCTGCATGCACAGCATCACCTTTCTCTTGTGTTCCTATCAAGGCTTATAGATAACTAAGATTAGAAAAATCATCGTCCCACAAAGAAGGAGGCAACAATGCTGTATAAGAAATGTACTCATTACGTTGCTCATGTAACTGTAACCCCTTTGTACAGTATTTTCACAATAAAAAAACTTAATTTAAAAAAAGAAAATCAAAGTCACTAAAACACAGTCTCTGCACAATCTGCTGGTATGAACTCCTCTTGCAGCCCCTATCCCCGCCCGCCACCCAACATCTTCACCAACCTCTCAGGAAAACTAGAAAACTTCAGGGGATGTATACCTGACCTTTCTCCAAAAATCTCTCCCTACAGTGGTGTGGTAGGAGGTTGCTGATCTCAAGGGAAGATTTTTCCCTATGCCTAATGCAGTTCCACAAATGGATGTAGTTATAGAAGCAAAATACTCAGCTTTTTTTTAAGTCTAAACAAAGGTCAAGGCTCTTACAGCATTGCCACCACTGAAGACACCACTGAGCACATAAAGAAATTCCTTATGCTACAGCCCTATAGCCCTGCAGTGAGAAATGCTAGATGCCCACATCCTGTCCTTGAGCATTTGTCCCACTGAGATATATTTTTTCACCATCATTTGAAACACTAAGCTATTTCTGAACCCTGGTTTCTTTTCTGATTAATAGGCAGTAATTATACAGGTTCTCTATTTGTCCTACAAACAGAAAAGACTGTGACTTTTCTTCCCAGGAGGTTGAAAGGCAGTAGTAGTACTAGTAAGAAGCACCTTACGAAGTCTTCCAGCTCCACTACACTGACTCAGCTCTCAGCCACATCATTTCACAGCCCCAAATGTCCCATATGTTGTGCAAAGCTCTGTGGTGACAGAACCTTGAGGCTGTGTAGGTCTGATGGTTCAATTTCCCCAATCAGAATAATACCTGACCTTAAGAGCCAAACCAGTGAAGGTGGTAGATTAGAGGACTCCGTTCTCCAGGAAGTGTTCCTGTAGGCACAATTTTGCAAACTGAGCTCCTGGAAGCTCTGGGGGCCAAGGACAAGGTTAAAAAGAAGCAGAAAAGTAGTCCCTCCTTGATAGGTTTTATAGATGGGACTTAGACAGCAATTTAATATGGAAAATGGTTCTAAGCCTTTAGAAACAAAAAGAGAAAGGTTAGTTTCAGAGAAAAAGTGTTTCAAGCCCTAGCTATGTCCTACACTGGTCACTGACTCAGAAAATTAATGCCTCTAAACTTAGCTACTCATTTATAACATTAGAGAAACAATAGCTGCCCAATTGACTCTAAAAAAGTAATTAGCATAAATATAGAAAAATGTTTTTATTTCTTAGGACACAGAAGAGGCCCTTGCTTTACACTCTCCCCCTTAATCTTGACAACAGCCCTGTAATACTGGTACCATTGACCTTCACATCCCATACTGAAAAAATACAAGTCCAGAAAGATTCAGCAAATTTCTTATAGTCATATAGTGATTGATCCAAGATTGCTATCCATTCTGACTCTTACTCTTCCTAGAAACAGAGTTCTTAGTTATGATACAACTTTGTTCTATTGTTTAAGAATGGCCACTCTAGCTACGGAAGATATGGTCCAACCAGAGACAGGTGAAAGTGTTCTGGGCCAGAATGTGGTACTAAGACTTTTAGGTAGAACCACTGCTTTGGAGTTGATGCTGCCATTGTCACAAAAATACCAATGACAATAATGGCTACTGTTCATTATGCTAACTGCTTGATATATATTCGTTCATTTAATCATCCTGACTCAGTGGATCCCTCCAATACTTCCTTTATTAGGCATTTTTGCTATTCTTAGTTTACAGATGTGGAAAGCTATGTATAGAGAAGTTGGATAAAGTTCCCAAAGGTTGCCTAGACATGTCAGATGGAATTTTCCATTAATGCTGCAACTTTTTATTGTGAAAATACTATACAGAGGGATTACAATTACATGGGCAAGATAATGAGTACATTTCTTATCAAGCATTGTAGCCTCCTCCTTTGTTTCCCCTTCCCATCCTATCCTCACCCCCCAACAAAGTTGTAAAGTTCATTTTTGACATAACAACTTGAATGTCTCATTATTGCAATGGGTCCACCTGTATCCCTATGTAAACGATTTGTTTTTTTCCCTTCCCCTCCACAAATTATAACATCATCAAATACAGTGAAAGCAGGGGTTATACTGTGGGGAAGGGACATGCAAAGCAACAAAGAAATCATCTTATTAATGTGTTAGAAACAATCGCATGAAAGAAAAAAAACATTTGAATACATATCTTAGTGTTCATTTCCCTAACATCAACTTATCTGACCTTTTCTGCTTGACTCAGACATATACTAGTTATTGCAAATAAGAGTAACTTTTATCTCTCCTCAATGCCGCCACCAATTTGTCTACCATCAGTAATGGCTTGTGACAATGCTGCCATCTCTGCCACTGCAAGGTTATAAAGCCCCAGCTCATGTGTGGTCTCCAAAATGAAAAATTATCCTCAGTTTTATGATATCCTTTTTCAAGGAACTTCAGACACATTTTAGAAAATGTTTGGGAACCATTCCTACGGATCCTTGAGTAATGCCTCAAGGTTAAGTGCAAGGGTTACACTGGGTGGTCAGTCTGCATAGCCCAATAAAAAACAAAGACAAGTGCTCTCCCAGGAAGAATGTTCTCTCAGTGTATGATTCAGAATCACAAAGAACAGTCAGCATACACACCAGGCATGAGTTACACCTGGCTTATGTACAGAAAAAGAAAACATGTGCACAGATCTAGTCCCACAAAATGCAGACCATCACAGTATGTCAATTTGCCATAGCTAGAAGATTCACTCCACAGTTACCAGTTGCAGGTATCTGCTTAGTGCCACAGTAGGACTCTAAGCACTTCCCTGTTAGGTCTAAAATACAGAAATCCAGAAGCAAGGCTGAAATCCACTGAGTCTAAATTGGAGAGATGTAATCCCACGCAGTCATAAGCCTAGCACAAGCTGTGTGAGCCCTCTATTTCTTGGTAAGGAAACGTATGAGGGTCAAAGTTCCTTTTTACATGACTGAACAAGAGACGAAAGTCTGAAAACCTGAGATATCAAAATCAAAGGAAGAAAGACTCATGGTTGTCTATGGCTGCCTGGCCCTAGTACTTTAGGCCTATAGCCAGAGAGAACATCATGGCAGGAAAAAATATTTAGAGTAAAACTCTGTACCTCGTTACAGCCAAAAATGAAATGGGAAGAGGGAGACAGGGACAGGGCTTGGAGTCCTTTTCCAGGATATGCCATAATGATCTAACTTTCTTCTGCAATGCCCTACCTTAAAGTTCCACCACCTTCCAGTAGTGCCAAGGTAACAACCAGGTCTCCGCCATCCTTTAGGAAATGTATGGAAGCCAAGTCATAATAATGCCAGATCTAATTAACTTTCACAACTTATGAGATAGATACAATGATCGTTCCCAATTTACATGTGAAGAAATTGAAACACAGAAAGGGCAATAACATATCTAAATGTACACAATGAGTGACAAGAGAGCAAGGTTTTAATCCAAGCTATTGGCCACTAAAATGAACACTTTAATCATCAATATGCCACCAAAGTTCTGTACATTGGCCCCAAGAATTCGCTCATAAATAGAATATGGAACACATTTTATAAACTGTTGAAAGCATATCGGAAAAGATCATTTCATCATATTGCCACCTTTTCATGTGGTTTTCTTTGTGCTTTCCTTGCATTTATTCCTTTCTCCCAGGAAAATATTTAAAGCATGCACATTCTCTTTGAGTTTACCATATATTCACAAAACTGCATAAGGAATGACAATGCTTTATGATTGTGATGGCAATAATGTTTTTTGTTTTTGTTTTTTTTTTTGTCGGTCATGGGGCTTGAACTCTGGGCCTGGGCACTGTCCCTCAGCTCTTCAGCTCAAGGCTAGCGCTACAGCGCCACCTCCGGTTTTCTGGTGGTTTATTGGAGATAAGAGTCTCACGGCCTTTCCTGCTCTGGCTGGCTTTGAACTGCAATCCTCAGATCTCAGCCTCCTAAGTAGCGAGGATTACAGACGTGAGCCACCAGCACCCAGCTTAGCAATAATATTAACAAACCAATTTCTATTTGGTTCTTTGATCAAACAATTAATGTATTTATTGAACTATGCATCAAGCATCAGTATGGATACCATGGAAATTACAGATGATTCAGGAGGTCTTTCTAAGGGAGACACCAGGATCTGAGGACATAAGTTTTAATTACCATTGGTCTAACTAGCTACCTTTCCCTCTTATTATACTGTGAACACCTTTTGTCACAGCTCAACTGAATCATCTTCATGCAATACTAAATGTAGACCATATCAGGTAGCATCAGCTATGTAATTTTGAAAGTCCAGTGCAAAATTAAGCTGTTAAGCATCTTAATGAAAAATAACTAAAGTATTTTAAGATTTGACAGTAGCTCATTAAACCAAGCAAGAAGCCCTTCTAAGTGCAAGCCCTGGTTGACCAAATAGGTTACATGCAAACGAAGCCAGCCCCAGCATCAGGTCATTGTTCTGAACCAACACTATATACCAGTGTTGGTACTGTTTCTGTATTATATATATTGGCCAACTAGGCAGTTCCTCTTCCTTAGCCAGCTGCCTGCGCCAGCAATTCCTCCTGGCCATACCTGTTCCTTATGTGTCCTACTGAGACTTTGTTTCAATTTTTCTAATTAACTATTTTCTATATTCCTTTCTTCTCATCACAGTGGGTTGGGAGGCAATGAAGGGTGTCTGGTTTGCAGAGCTCAGAGTAATCTAACTCTATTGCTCAGCCCTCTTCCCATCTGCAAGCCACTTGCCTCCTTCCCATTCAGCTAGAAATAAGGATAAGAGTAAAGGGGAGCTAGCAGAAAGCGCTACATAAAATGTATAACCTACTGTTACCACTATAGTAGCCAAAATTTATTTTGATACAAAAGTACATATTATTTTGCATGAAATTTCCTCATTATTGACCAAAAACTGTTGACACCACATAGCAACCCAAAACAGCTAACAGCTTTCTTTGGAAGTACATTACCAAGCAGATTTAGAAAGGAGTATGTGTTAATCTTCCTAATGAATAGGGTTGTTATACATCTCCATTTTCATACTTCTCTTGGAGAAGTAAAGAGGTGCATCATGATCACATAAAAGGATCTTTTAGTCCTATAAAATAGTAGTCAAGTGAACAATACAATTAGTAAGGCTATAAGAGTTGACAGGAACCTGTATTGGGAATTTAGTAAAGCCAAGTCTTCAATGAGAAGATTAAAATTCTTAGTTTGAAAATCAGAATAGATCAGTAACAGAGTACCTGAAAATCTAAATGCTTTTACATTATATTTTGATTATATTTAAGTAGTTGTACAAAGTGGTTGCCATGCAACATGTCAAGTTTATGTGTACAATACAATATCATCTCTTTCATTATTCTCCCCATTCCTCCCAACCCCACTTGAATGTTCTTCTGCATAGAATGACATTATACATTTTGTTGCTTTTCAGAACCCAGACTTTATTATGCAATTGTATATTTCATATCCTTTTATAAGATCACTTAAAATTGTTTGCACTATACCCAATGTTTATACCTTCAAGTTTGTTTGTTTTAACTTAACACATTTTTCCTCAATTTTTTTTGTTTTTTTTTGTTTTGTTTTGGGGGGCTTTTTTTGTTGTCAGTCTTGGGGCCTGAACTCTGGGCCTGGGCGCTGTTCCTTAGTTCTTCAGCTCAAGGCCAGCCCCCTACCACTTGAGCCACAGTGCCACTTCCAGCTTTTTTCTGCTTATGTGGTGCTGAGGAATCGAACCGAGGGCCTCATGCAAGTGAGGCAAGCACTCTATCACTGAGCCACCTTCCCAAGCCCTCCTCAATGTTTTAATTGGCTCTTCAGTTTCTTAACAGTTAATTTGTCATAAAGTAGGTACTCTCGATCATAGAATGGTTTAGCTACAGAGATTAGCCTTTAGCTAGAAATATTCTGCCCATTCTTAAACCCTTTGCCACTTTCTCTGGGCTTTTGTTCAGTGGGATAGGGGGGAATTAATACTTTCCCTGTGGGTCAAAGGGCCCTAATTAGTATCCCATATTACTCTCTTACAAGTCCAAGTTCTCCAAAGACAAGATTCTGATTTGGTTCATATGTATGCCCTACATGTAGGAAGTAAGTTAATAAAAGCAGGTGGTTTGGTTGATTGATTGGTGGACAGGGAATTAAGGAAGGGGAGAAAGAGGAAAGGAGGTCTGAGTTGCATGCTTTATTCTCACTAAGGTTCTCTTTATAAACCATGTTATTCCTTCTCAAGACTGCCCTTTTCTAATTTCTTAACAAAAGCAAACTTCCCGAAAAGAACACTACAGAAACTCCATTGCCTTCAATATTCAGTGACCAATGAAATGATGTTGCTTGTTCCTATGAGTAACTACACTAGTGACTAGCAGCATCCACCTTTAGTGTCTACCTAAGGATGCTACAGTTGTTACCATGAGAATAAAGGAATATGTATCTCAGTAAAGCCAAAATTTGGTTTTAATAGAAAATACTGAACTTGAGTCTCTCACATCAACAGCATTGTTACACTAAACTAATTCTGACCTCTCAACTACAACAGATAATTCAGAAAGCAATTATAGTGTTTCATTAGGACTAAGTGAAAAACAAGTGTAGACCCAAATATATTTGCATCGCATTCTTCCTGCTCATGAATTCTATCAGTGGTTGTTCTCAAAGTCTGTAGAAAGAACTGAAACAATGCTTTTCTCCTCTCCAGGCCTGTGCCTTTAAATCACCGATTTATGTTTCTGGGTCCTGAAGACAGCGTATTACATAGTGCAATGCTCACCAGCAACCCACGTCCCCAAAGGTGAGTGTATCATTGGAAAGGGTTCTAATGCGGCTAGGGAAGCAGCAGTACCTCCCGGTAATCACATGATCAGCACACATAAATGGACAGCCGGGGCCTGCATATTTAAACCTGTAGCCGGAGATGCAGCTCTGTTTGCACAATGCCGTCCTGTGGCAGAATTACACAGCTCGCCATGGCTGCAGCCAGATAATTATTATTGATTCGCTCTCAAACTGTCAATCTGGGGACAGCTCTGAGGCAGTCAGTGATGGACAGAAGGAGGATTGGACAGCCACCATCCAACAAGGAAACTTCATCTTGAAAATGAACTTAGATGAGATGGTGCCGGTGGATAAGGGTAATTGATGATTGTTTCAGAGTGGAGGAAGGGAAAGAAGGAAATATTTTTTTTAATCCTTCTTGGCATTTATCTTAGTATCCTTTTGTGGAATATACATGGGAGATGTCTACAAACTCCATAAAGTCTGCGTGTTTTACCCAATTAGCATATTATTTTTTAACATGCTAGCATAACCAGAATAGAGCCACCTTTTTTTCAAATAAAGAAAACTTTCAGCAAATGTTTTCTTTTAATGTGTTTCCTTGATCACCTTAGGATTAGTACATTTTTTGGGGGGGGTCTGGTTGTGGGTTCTGAACTCTGGGCCTGGGTGCTGTCCCTCAGCTCTTCAGCTCAAGGCTAGTATTCTACCACTTGAGCCACAGAGCCACTTTTTTCTTTTTGCTTATGTGGTGCTGAGGAATCGAACCCAGGGCTTCATGCATGCTTCATGCCACTTTTTTCTTTTTGCTTATGTGGTGCTGAGGAATCAAACCCAGGGCTTCATGCATGCAAGGCAAGCACTCTACCACTGAGCCACCTTCCCAGCCCAGGACTGGTACATTTTTGAGAGCATATGCGTATAAATGGTGATTTAAGATGTGCTTAAATGTGTATCAGTATAATCATTTCTACTTTTCAAAGTACATTTCATATCTATTTGATCCTTACACAGTAAGTGTTAAGGCTTGATATTTGCAAGGCAATCCACTCCTCTCAAGCACTATAGGCAAGCCATCAAATACCAGTTGACAATTTGATAGATGGGTAAATTGAAGCACAGAGCAACTAAGTGACTTTCCTAAATTCAAAAAACTCATTAGAGGCTGAACTAAATGCAAATCCTACACTTCCTGTCTCTTAGAGCCTTCTTCTTCCCCTAATAAGCATTCTCATTTATCAAACAACTATTCCGAAGCAAGCACTATATATATATATATATATATATATATATATATGTATCTTGTACATATTATTTCATTTAAAATTCACAATAGCAAGGAGGTTCTACTGAATATCTCTACAGATAATGAAATATAATTCATAGTAATTTTAGGAAGTAACCATGTATGCTCAAGGAGAGAGCTAAGATTGGAATCCCAGACTGCCTGGTAAGGCACTTAAAGCTGAGGAAATTGTATTAGATAACTTCCACAGCTGCTATAGGAAAATTTAAAAAGTAGCACTGGGTTTGAACAGTAATGCATGAAACCAGAGTCCTGGAAAGGGAGACCCTTTCCTGTCAGGGAAGGTAACATGGCTTCTGTGGCTTCTGTGCCAACATCTCAAGACTAGAAGCCATTAAGGAATTGCAACAAAAAAGGCAGTGGTGCTGGACTTTGTATTTGTTCCCCAACATGTCCAGTGAGTTAGCTGCCCCAGCCTGTGGAAGCCAGAGGTCAAGCTAATCTGGATAGGATTTGAAATCAGCCTTCGTAGCTATATTCTTCTTGGTGCTGCCTTTGTCAGTCTTCATTTGAAACATGACCTGGCACGCACTGATTGTCAGTGACATTGTTTTACACAGTCATTTCCAGGCCTGGGGTTGTGTCACCTCAGGGCACCTTCAATTATCTGAAAGAATCATCTCAACATGCTTTTTCCGAAGTAAAGCATTGTTAGCTCATTTTCATTTTTAAAAGATCTATATATTCCAGAGATTATTTTCAAAGAAAGAAAGTTTAAAAATCAAGCAAAGATTCACAGAATTAAGAAGTATTTGGTGGATATATGTCACATATTATTTTAAAAGGGAGCTGATATTTTCCATATTATGAAAATTTTGGTTAGAGAGAAGGTGGAGTGTAAACTCCTTGCAGTTTACCATGTCACATACCAGGTTTCTGTCATTCTCAGCATTCACATATTCAAACTTTGGACTTTCTTAAATTAAGAATGAAAATTTTTAATAGTTTATACAGGATGTTTCCTTCCCAGCATACCTCTGTGCCCAAGAAACCCGTTTCCAAATGCAGGTGGATGGATAATTTCTATTCACTATCAATCACTGCATTCCATCTCTGCCAAACCTGGTGACTGTGGTTCCTTTAGTTATCAACATTTTCACATTCTCAAACACCTTTCCCCCTATGTGATTCACTTAGAATTTAGAAAAGTAGAACAGATACTATTACATCTATTTTATGTTAAAGGAAGATTGAGGACCAAAAGGCTTCTTCAATGGCATAAAACTTGGAGTGACCTAAATAGGCATAGAACACCTTTTTGTGTGTTTGCCCATCTTGGGGCTTGAACTTGGGGTCTGGGCACTGTCCCTGAGCTTTATTTTGGCTCAAGGCTAGCACTCTTCCACTATAGCCATAGCTCTACATCTGGCTTTTTTGGTAGTTAATTAGAGGTAAGTATCTCACAGACTTTCTTGCCCAGGCTGGCTGTGAACCACAGTTCTCAGATTTCAGCATCCTGATTAGCTAGAATTACAGGGATGAACCACCAGTGCCTGGCAAAAAATGTATTTCTTAACGACTGGTTCTGGCTACACCGCTATGAGTCACTGGTCTTGTGGTTGCAACTTGTTTTTTTTTTTTGTTTTGTTTTTTTTATTGTCAAAATACTGTACAGAGGGATAACAATTACATGGACAACTTATTTGCAATAACTAGTATATGTCTGAGTCAAGCAGAAAAGGTCAGATAAGTTGATGTTAGGGAAATGAACCCCAAGATAATTATTCAAACGTTTTTTTCTTTCATGTGATTGTTTCTAACACATTTATAAGATTATTTCTTTGTTGCTTTGTATGTCCCTCCCCCACAGTATAACTCCTGCTTTCACTGTATTTGATGTCGGTATAATTTGTGGAGGGGGAGGGGAAAAACAAATCGTTTAAATGGGAATACAGGTGGACCCATTGCAACAATGAGATGTACAAGTCGTTATGTATTAAACGAACTTTACAACTTTACTGTGGAGGGGAGGGGCATGGGGGGCGGGGGGAGGATGGGAAGTGATGGGAAGGAAAAACAAAGGAGGAGGCTACAATGCTTGATAAGAAATGCACTCATTATCTTGCCAATGTAATTGTAACCCCTCGGTACAGTATTTTCACAATAAAAAAAGAAATGCAAATCAAAACAACACTGAGATACCACCTCAACCCAGTTAGAATGGCTATAATCAAGAAATCTAATAACAACAAATGCTGGAGGGGATGTGGCCAAAAGGGACCCTACTGCATTGTTGGTGGGAGTGTATACTTGTTCAACCACTTTGGAAAGCAGTATGGAGGTTCCTCAAAAGACTCCACATAGAGCTCCCCTATGACCCAGCAATCCCACTTTTGGCCATTTACCCAAATGATTACAAACAAAACCATACTAAACCTACCAGTACAACTATGTTTATTGCAGCATTATTTATCATAGCTAAGATATGGAACCAACCCAGATGCCCCTCAGTAGATGAATGGATCAAGAAAATGTGGTATATATACACAATGGAATTCTATGCCTCCATCAGAAAGAATGACATTGCCCCATTTGTTAGGAAATGGAAAGACTTGGAAAAAATTATAGTAAGTGAAGTAAGCCAGGCCCAAAGAAACATAGGTCCCAAGGTTTCCCTTTTCTGCAATAACTAGTATATGTCTAGGACAAACAGAAAAGGTGAAAAGCTGTGTATATATGACCATACAAGATGATGATAAGAGAAATGAACCCCAAAATAAGGGCACAAGAGGTTTTACCTTTCTGGCTGCTTTTTTAAATGTACTTACAATGTACTATGTGATTTTTTTTCTTTTGTATGTTCTTCCCCCATAGTATAATTTTCTCTGTATTTGATTCTGATGCCCTGCATCTTGTATATACATTTTTCTAATTTGGGGAGGGGAAGAGAAATAAAAAACTGCTGAAATAAGGATACAGGTTGACCCATTGTAACAATGAGATGCACAAGATTCTATTTTGAAAATGAACTTTACAACTTGGGGTGGGGGGAGGGAGGAGTTGGGGAGGTGGGGAGGGAAGAGATGGTAGGGGAAAAACAAAGGAGGAGGTAACAATGCTCGAGAGGAAATGTACTCATTATCTTACTCATCTAACTGTAACCTCTCTGTACAGTATCTTTACAATAAAAATGCATATTAAAAAAGAAGTTGTACAAAGGAGTTGTCATACAACAAAGCAGCCATTTTGTTGTAAGTAGAGGTGCATGAATTTGCACCTCTGACAGAATTGGTTTTAATGTTCTCCCCCATATATACTAGGTTTACCAGTGCTTGACAAGGAATAAAAAATAAAAGGAAGTTATTTTGTCAGCAAACCTGGACTATGCTTACCTTATGAGGCTGTTGGAATCTGTGTGGTTGTAAAGGAAATTCTTTAGAAAAAAAAATAACCTTTAGCCAGGTGCCAATGGCTCACACCTATAATTCTAGCTACTCAGGAGGCTGAGGTCTGAGGATCATGGTTCAAAGCCCGCCCGGGCAGGAAAGTCTGTGAGCCTCTTAGATCCAATTAACCACCAGAAAACAGCCTCGAGCTGAAGAGCTGAGGGACAGCACCCAGGCCCAGAGTTCTAAACCCACAAAAAAAAAAAAAAAGATAACCATCTGAGAAGCCAAAGTTGTGGTCTTCTACTGAAAAGCCTCTTATCCAAGCCATCAGTGCAGCCCTACTAGAACAAATCAGGACATTTACCCTGTGCTTTACGGCACTGTTACTAGCTCACTACCACCTAGGTCCAGGCTATTTTAATGGGTGCTCTTATATAGCCCACACTGACAGCTTAAGCCAACTTTAAGCCTCTTCCCCCAGTATGGAAAGATGATAATCTAACCTCCTCCATGAGCCATTTCTAAAAAGTGTTCAGAATGAGCCCTACCTCTCCTTCCAGGGAGAGGCTAGGCACCCCAGGAAGGGTTCAGAACTTCTGGGGAAGCTACAAGTATCCTCCCCTCATCCAGCAAAGGATCTGAATTATCTATATCAAAGGCATCCGTGGCCAAGGAGAAGCTTTTCTGGGAGGGAAGGGGGCCAAGCTATAAAGAATGCTAAAGTCGAATTGGCAACAGGAAGCTTTGAGGGCCCTGGCAACAAACTCTTGAGTGGCAGAACTGTAGTGTTGATTTCTCTTTTACTCTTCTCTCACCTTCATGGTAACATAGTTCTCTGTTGGAAAAGTCTACCTTTACCCATTTAGGGAACACTAAGGCCAAGAATCACAAATTTTGCTGTGGCTGAAACTCTAAGTAAGCCCTCATTCTCTATGATTACAACAACAACAACAACAAAAATTAGAGGTTTTGTATATGATCTCTCTTTGTGGTCATGAAGTTGCCTTTCCTGCTGTCTTTGTTCAGTTCTGCTTACAGTTGCCAGAGCCAGCCATACAAGCTGATGGATGGAGGCTGTATCAAAGGTGACTAACAAGAAAGGACAGTGAGAGCTTGGAAGGTGGCTCAGTGGTAGAGTACTTGCCTCGCATGCATGAGGCCCACATAAACAGAAAAAGCAGAAGTGGTGCTGTGGCTCAAGTGGTAGAGCGCTAGCCTTGAGCTGAAGTACTGAAGGCCAGTGCCCAGGCCCAGAGTTCAAGCCTCACAACTGACAAAAAAAGAAAAAGGACAACAAGAAGAAGGAGGAAAAGAGAGATAAGAATTTACAAGAACCACAAGAACTCAACTGAGCACAAAAGAAAGTGCGAGAGAGAGGACTAAGAATTTGTTGTCAGACAAATTATGCATACATTTCAGCTTACCTTTCATAAAGCTCCACAGGTATGGGGCAGGGAAAGCAGGTACATGGAAGTAAGGGCACAGAATGTGACCAAACTAGCAGGAGCTAGAACTGCCTTCCATACTGTGCAGCTATAGATGAAAATCACCGCGTGGCAAGTATTGGCAGTGGAGAGTAAGGATGACTAGTATTGAAGTAACTTAGGAAGAATGTTGATCTTATCAGGCAGATATATAAAACGGCACAAAATTAGTGACTTGAACAAAAGAAATTTATTTCCTCAAGTTCTAGATGCTGGATACTCTGCAAGATATCAAGACCTTGAACTCTGGTTTTCAGACAGCAGCAAAATGTGTAGATTTTTTGTCAGTTTCCCTGAAGTTCCAGTCCACGTGGCCCAGTCCCCCACGTTACAGACAATGTGCTTCTCCTCCCACCCTTCACTGCCTCTTTCACTTTGCTCTGGATCCCATTTTTCTACCCATTGTTCAAGGTCAGTAGTTCTCCAACTTTTTTGGTATCAGAACCACCCAGATTCTCTTCCTGGCTTACTGAGGCTGCTTTGTTGCTGTCTTCCTTTTCTGATAAAGTCATTTATTCCTATCCTATTGATTAAAACCAGACTCTAAGACATCATTCATCTTTAATCCTTAAAGTCCTGTCTAGGATACAGTCACTATGAGGGTTAAGGCTTCAACATATGGACTTGGAAGTGTGGGATAAAATTCAATTCACAACATACCAACTGGAGAACTAGTATTTCAGGCCAGTGGCTTTCAACTATGGGCAACTGTGCCCCCTCACAGGGATAATCATCAATACCTGGAGACATTTTTGGTTTTCATAATTTGGAGAACTATTACTAGAATCTGATATGTAGAGGCCATAAATTAATACTTTGACATCCTACAAGACAGAGAACTCTTATTCCAAACAAGCAATTTTCCACTCCAAAATATCAATAAGCTGCTGTTAAGAAACCTTCTTCTAGTTCTTTCTGCTTCTGTAACTCCTGCCTATTATCCTAGAGTGTATAGTCTATCCAGGTCTCTATCTGCCTGAAGAACATAAACAAAAAGGGAGGAACAAGGAAAGCAAATTAGGATCATCATTAAAATTCTATCATTTTTTATTCCTTGTCATATTTGCCTAGATTACAAGAGTAGTTCTCAAATTTAGCTTGCATTAGATTTCCAGAAGGCCTGGTAAAGATGAAAGGTGTTGTCAGAGATAACCAGAGTCTTTAAATTATTAGATCTGGGGAAGAGCCTAAAACTTTGCATTTTTAGAACACTCTCTAATGGTGATGATGATGGTGATGATGATGCTGATGGTTGTGGTGGTGGTGGTGGTGGTGGTGGAGTAATGGTTCCAGGACCTCATTTTGTGAACAAATAAATTAGAAGAAATAAGACTGATATATGTATTTGGACTTGTCAGGTTCTTATGTCAAAGGTTAAAAACTCTTGGGCAGTAGCAACAGCAAGATGAAAATACTCTGAGGGGGTTCAATGCTGTTGTGAAGAAGGCACTTGCAACAAAAACTTTTACACTCCAGAGCAGTTCACTAACTAGAACTCCTTTCCCTGAAAATCATGAGGACAGTCTAACTACTTTGTTTGATGGATAGTACCACTGCTTAAAAATTCAGAAGAGAAGAGGTTGTTGAGAGCGGCCCCTCAAGACACAGCCTATTTGGAAATCAAGGCTCTTGTGTAAGCTGCCTGCACTAGGGTGTCCACAAACAGAATAGGGTTCCTTTCTTCTCAGAAAACGGAGCCCGTTAGGCACCCCAGTGTTTTTAGGTGAATACGTTCCTTTCATATTTTTCTCTTGGGCAAGAGATACACACTTGCCAGAGGAACCCTGCAGGGAAGGTGGAAAATGGATGACATCTGACACTGAGGCATTGTGTTACATACAGGCAGCAACTCTCCACTCTGGCCGAGCAATGGAAAGGCCTGCAGAGCTTTGTCAAAGTGGGATCTCAGCTCACCTGAAATGATCATACTCAGTAAGTCTGGGTAGGGCCACAGCAGCTCTTGTTTTATAGCTATTTCTGGTTTCACAGCAGGAGCTGAAAGCCATTGTGAATACTTCTACCACAACCTGGTAAGGCAAATGGTTTAATCTCAGCTGTACCAATGAGAAAACAGGTCAACAGGGCTCCAACTTACCACTAAACTGTCAGTGGATGGAAAGAAGCAGAACTGAGATTATTGCCTAAAGTAGGCTAGAAATAGCCTACTTATACCAAAGAATGGTTGTGTGTGTTATCTGTGATTTGTCTGTTTTGTTGTGTTTTTTCTGAAAGATGACACTAACTTTTTACCACATTTTTTTTCTTTAACTTCATTAGAGGTTGCTTCTTTTTCTCTTTCTCTCTTTCTACACTAAATGGCAGAAAAGGAAACCAGGTGAGATTTTTCCCTTTCAAGCCAACACTGCTTGAGTTAGAATGAGGATCAAGCTGATTCTATGAGACATATGACCATAAGAATAATAATAATAGAAAGTTTTTTCTCCAGCTCTTGCCTCTACTTGTTCATATTGACTTTACCTTCTTGTAAAACCTCACCCTTTTATGTCTAGAAGTACATCAGAGGTGCTAAGCAGCATCAAGAATTAATCAGAACATCTTCTAGCATCTCTTCCTTCACTAACACACCACCAGTGTTCTGGCAACAACTTTCTTGAATGGGTCCCCTTGCCATCACTATCACTGGACCCAAGATGCTCCATAGTGGAGCTACTGTCTCCCATGTTTTCAGCAGCAACAGCCATGCAATGGCTGCTGAATTTTACATAAAAGAAAACTCGACCTTCTTTCCTACTTTGAATCCCACGTTATTGTCCATACCAAAGCCACATTCCTGACACCCCGATACTTTTTATCACACTGCCTCTGCAAAAACACTTGTTCCTGCATGAAGCTTCCTTTATCACAAAGCTCAGAGACCAAAGACCTAAATAGATTAATATTAAAGAAAGACACGTGCACCCCCTACTCATTTTCCTCCTGCTTCTTTACCTCATAGCTTTTGTTTCCTTTCATGTATCATGTTACTCTGACAAAATACCTGAATTCCCCCTTCCGCCAATTCATCTTATATTCATGGACACACTTGAATCCTCAAAGCAAGAATCTGTGTAGGCCAAGACAGAACTCCAATGTATAGATGGTAAATTTCCAACGGCATGAAAATTAAGTCTTTTGTATATCGGTAGAATCCATAGATTCTTTTTGTTAAGTAGTACTGGACCTAACAGAGAAAGAGTAAGACACATCATCAGGTGAAGGCCAGGTGAGATGGTAATCTATCCTTGTGACAAATTAAATATGTCAACCTGAGCCATATGGTGCCCAGATGTCTATTCAAGCATTATTTCTGAATGTGTCTGTGAGAATGTTTCCAGAAGAAATTAGTATTTGAGTTGATATACTGAGTAAAAGAGATCCCTGTCCTCTATGTATGCAGGCAAAATCCAACCAATGGAGGTTTTTGAACAGAATAAAAGGCAGAGGAAGGTTGAATTCACACTTGTCCTGATGACTTGAGCTGAACTTTCATCTCTGGCCCTCTGCATTTCTAGGTCTCAAGCCTTCAGAGTCAGACTAGAATCTGTAATATTGGTTCTCCAGATCTCAGATTTTCTATCCACAGATGTCAAATGTAAGACTTCACCGACTCTATAATCACATAAGCCGGTATCCTAGCATATACTCTGTGTGTGTGTGTGTGTGTGTGTGTGTGTGTGTCTGTGTGTGTGTCTGTGTGTGCTGTTGGTTTCACTTCTCTCAAGAACTATGACTAATTCAATGCCCAACCCACTATCCCTAATGGCTCTTATGTAACTGCCCATCATAAGCATAATGAACCTCCTTTTCTGCAAGAACCAAGGTAAAAAGCATTCACATTTGTTAAAATCCCTTCTAGGTCTTCAATTGAAATGTGATACAAAGAAACATAGTGCTATTACATTAACTTAATTATGAAGTTACTTACTAAGAGCAAGTTTTAGAGTATTTACATTTGTTTAAAAGCCAAAAAGATTATCAGCTGTACTTCCACAGACTTTGAGTCGCCTATCTTTGTTCTGTTTACCAGATTCTAAATTTAGGTAGAGGATTGTACTGTATATTTGAATTGCTAGCCAATTCCGTATGGTGAGACAGTGTGCAGTATCAGGAAGAATATTAAACTTGGGGTCTAGAAATAATAATACACAAAGATATTTTGTATCATAGATAATTCCTGAAACCCAAGAATTACATTTTTAAAAGCAATCAGCTTCCTTTTAGTAAATCATGTCTATAAGTTTCCACTCATAAATGCATCTGCAAATAATATGGTAATTCCTTATGTTGAATGAAAAAACAGGGGACTAGAGGCATTTTAAATGTTTTTATATTTTTTCCTCATTTCAACTTTATGTGAGACTCTACAAGATTGCATTTTTATAGCTGGAGGGACCACTATCTATAGATAAAACAGACTTGCTTTGAGGAAATGAACAAGCAGAACATTAGAGATTACAATTCAGACACTGCAATTCAAAATGATGAGGCCAGCCCTTAGAAGTTGAGTCCCTCTCAGACAGCATCCTCTCTTGTCAAAGAAAATCTACTAGGCAGTCATCACTAGGCAGTCCAGTTACACAGCTCACTTGTCAACAGACTGCTTACTGGAGAGTGCAACCACCAAAACGTGAGAATCACAAGAGGAGGAATGCCTTGAAAAACAAGGCCAAGGGGTGACTAGTCTGGAGCCTGCACTGCAGTCATGATGCCTGGTCTACATCTATAAATGTAAGACTTTGGGTAAGTGAGGGTCATCTTTGAACTTTAGTGCTCTTACCTATAGAAGGAGAACAATAATTTTTTCCTCCCTCAGCAGGCTGTAGACAAGATGAAACGATGTATCTAAATCACTTAGAATAATGGAGCTGTGTGTAAAGTGATGAAGATATTCTTTGTATTATAGTTATTATATATTACTCTAGATGCAACTGTGCAGGCCTGAAGGTCAGGTTGTCTATCTATGCATGGCAGATCAGAAGCTAAATAGTCAAGTAGGAAATTATTCTACTAGAAGCATAGACATCGTCAGTGGGACAAAGTCATGGTCTACAGGTTCCAAGTGAGAAAAGGTAAGAAAGACAATTAAGAGAAGGATATAAGAATTCAAAATATGGGGCTGGGACGGTGGCTCAGTGGTAGAGTGCTTGCCTTGCATGCATGAGGCCCTGGGTTTGATTCCTCAGCACCACATAAGCAAAAAGAAAAAAGGTCGGAAGTGGCGCTGTAGCTCAAGTGGTAGAGCGCTAGCCTAGAGCTGAAGAGCTGAGGGACAGCGCCCAGGCCCAGAGTTCAGGCCCCACGACCAGACCCCCAAAAAAAAAAATTTTTTTTAAAGAATTCAAAATATGTTATCCTGTGTACTTTTCCTTTCAGGGAAAACAATAGACAGTATCCCAAAAATTCTGCAAAATATTTTACTTAGTAAATTTAAAAATATAATGCTTTTGTTTTCCTTAAGATGTGGCATAAAGTTCTATTTCTGACAAATAAAAGTGATATACAAGACCTTTGTCCTTAAAACTGTAACCACCAGGATATTTAGAACCCAACGCTAGTCTTACTACAGAACTCACAGTCTTTAGTGTCTGTTTTGTTGTTGCTGTTGCTCTGTGCTGGCTCTAAGATTCTGTGCTTGCTTCACACTTTCATTTGATTTTTTGCTCACACCTGGTGCTCTACCACTTGAACCATCTCCAGTCTGGTTTTTTTTCCTCATTAACTGGTAATGGAGTTTCTAGAACATCTCTGCTTAGGCTGTTCTAGAAATTCAGTTCTCAGATCTCTGCCTCATAATAGCTAGAATTACAGGCATGAGCCACCAGCACCCAGCTTCTTTAGGTATCTTTTGATTCTAGCTCTAGATTTACATTATTTTCTTTATTCTTAATTTTACATGTTGGTGTTTTATGATATATGGTATGTACACATATTTAATATGTGAAATGTATTTTATCATATGGTAACATTTAAATGCCCTGTAAATCTGCCTTGGCAGATTTCACTCCAAATGCTTTGTCAATTTATATTCAGGAATTAAAAAGATAAGCTATGTGGAAGCATTACTAAATGTTATTCTCTTCCTAAATGAAGCCACAATTTTTTTTCTAAGCCCTTTGCCTCCACAGTATCAGAACCTCCACCTCCCCCCAAAAATGAATAAGAACAAATAGCAGAATGACTGAGGTACTAATCAAGAGATGCAGAGATGAAGCCTTGAGAATGCTCTGAGCTGGTGGCTAATGGCACAAAGGCTGCAGAATCCCAACCTTCATTCCATTAGATCTCAGGTAAATATCACCCCAGGAGAGGCCACACTGGACACCTTGAAAAGCAGCCTAGTCTATTCCTCTCTCCCTGCTCTATTGTTCTCTGGGAGATGTATTGACTTCTAAAATATAGTGGGTCATCTATTGTCTCTTTTTTCTATTGATAAATAATTAACATTTATTCAGAGTTTAATACATACTAGACTTTGTACAAAATATAGCTTATTTAATTCCTCTCATAGGTTAAATGTTATAAGAAATCTTGAAATACTAAGTATTTTAACTGCCAAGTAACTTGGATAACATTTTACAGTAAATTAGTGTTGAAATTGATATTTAAACAGATTTTCTAGCATTCTAAACCACTACATTACCCATTGTTTTATAGTGATGATGTCTTTTTAAAACTCTTCCTTACCTCCCTAAGTATATTACAAGGTCTTTGAGGGAGAGGAAAATGTCTTATTTTTACCTCCATAATAGATTCTATTCTTTTCATTTTTATCAGTCTATAGTAATTGTGCAAAGGGATTTCACTGTGATGTTTGCATACATACACACACTATTCTAGATCCTCCCTCTCCTATTAGTGTAAATTCCATGAAATCAACAACAACTTTATGTTTCAATTTGCTACTTTATCTTGAGTTCCTACATCAGCTAGTAATCACAGATCAAGTATTTGTTGCTTGAATGGATGAATGATTCACTAATAAGGATTTATTTCTTTCTGCCACTTCAGAGGAAATGTCAAAATGCTTTGAAATTCATAACTTCAAGCCCTTTTAGGTCTTTGAATAAAATCAATTTTTAAATTAAGTATATTATATCAAAGGATAAAAGAATATTATCTGTCTTGCCAAAGATTTCACAACTTTACAAATATTACTTCCTTCTACACTTGGGGGTCTGTCAGTCCATCAGTCTAACTTCTCATCAAATAAATCACTCAAAATTTACATGCCCCAAGTAGGCCTCTTTCCTCATTATAAGTTTACATGCAACCAAAGGAGATATTTTTATGAAAATCTTATATATTCCACTCTGTCTACATATAAACTCAAAATAAACTCTCTGAACATTCTATTATCTAGTATACTTGTACATTAATTCTTTTCTATATGGACATGGGTTTGAGTTTTAAGGTAATAGAACTCAACATGAGTCCTAAATGAATGAAGTATCAGGTAGGTCACATTTAAATAAGGTGGGAAGACAAAATAATGAGAAAAAAGAGATGCATGGAAAGTGTCCTTTCATTCAGGCTGAATTAGTACTGACAGGGCCACCAAGGCTCCAGGTGTGTCAGATGTAGTGGCACTAAGAGAGACTGCAGGCAAGACGCCAAAGCCAGTGTCCCTTCTCAGTCTTTTCTGGATTAGCAAAACATCAAATGAAACAAATCCCAATTAGAGTAAATACCTCCTAACAAGGAAGGGCACTCTGTGATGTATGTTGGTGGGTGGTTTTTTGTATCTGCTATTGGTTCTCACTTGGCCCTAGCTTTGTCTTGACCTTCAGAAAAAGATGGGTCACCTTGGGGATTTGATAGGAAACATAGTCTATTAATATAGACAACAGCCTACCTAAAGAGAACCTCCTTGCTGATGAAGGTTTTTCCATCCTTCTCTATTAATGGAGTAATAAAATCTGAGACCGAACAAGACAGAAATTTTTACCAAGATACTCTAGACTGGTTCTCTTGTTCTTCTGCCTTTATGGTAGATATTAAAAGGACCATACTCACTATTTTTAACTCAGGTTTCTCATATGGCTGAATTATTAAAAACAAACAAACAAACATGGGTTAGCCATGGTAGCACAAGCTTGGAATTACAGGTATGTGGGAAGCCTTAGTGGAAGAATTATGCTCTACAGTCTGAGGCCAGCCCCAAGGGGGAAAACATGAGAGCCTATCTGAAAAATAAGCTAAAGAAAAAAGGTCTGGAAGAATAGCTCAAGTGGCCTGACCTAACATGTGCAAGACCCTGAGTTCAATTCTAATACAACAAGAACAACAAAAATTAAGCATAGAGTAAAAACATTCTTCTGCTATATGTATATTTCTGCTTCGTTTCCATTACTTCTTTAAAATTGTCCCTTTGTGTGGGTAACTTGAAAATCAGGTAAGTAAACTCCAAGCACTTCCAGAAAATTTGCCTTACAACGGTAGGAGCTCCTGGGTATTCTTCTCACAGTAAGGCTCCTCAGGTTCACAGAGGCAAGTATCCTATCCAATGTCACATCTGGGACCAAGAATACTATTCTTCCTATTAAACAGCCCCCATATAGCATGTTTGTAGTCATTTCACTGTACAAAGAGAATCTCAAGCCAAATGATCACCACCCAGCCCAAAGTATCTCTTCCAATCCTGCCTTTTCCAGAGCCAAGAATAGGCCATATTTCTTCCCACTCACCCAGCTATGCGTCATTCACCTGGCTTGTGCTATACACCCTTGTGTTTATAAATCTTAGTATTATTCATTTGCCTCTTTGATCCCTTTTTGTTGAGTACCTACTATGTGCAGGGAAGCAATCATGTATCTGTGAAGTAGTCACAAGCATTTATCAAACAATTACAGATGAAAAATTGCTTTCTGAAAAATACACTTAAATTCTGCAAGTTCCAATCATTCATGTTGTTTCCAAAGCAAAGCAAAGCACAGGACAACTGGCTCCAGTTCTTTTTAAAATAGGCAGCGTATAAATAATAAATAGAATAAAAGCATCACTGTGAAAATTTATCAGAGACAATAAGCATGGAGAAGTTAAAAGACTGGGCTTCAGTCCAGATCCTGCCACCAGTTCTGTGTGACCTTGGGTGAGTCACCTCAACTCTTTATTTTCTCCACTGTAAGATGTGTGAACTATATGCAGTGATTTTTTTCAAGTGTCTTTTTTGATTAGTAGTCATCTCATTTTGGAGCTGAAGCATTGCTCAGTGCTTCTGACCCTCATCCTCACATGAGATACAAAGTTCAGAGGCATCACTGCACTGAGATGTCAAATGATACAGTACTCTCAAGAACCAACAATGGTCAACTTGAAAGACAATAAGTTAATGTATAAATTAGAATTTGAAAAATTATAACAATAAGTGAATATAGCAACTATTCCTCATACAGAACCAACTTCTTACAAATAATAAACATCTAGGTAAAAATTTAAATCAATAGGTAATAAAACTGAGCACCAATGGCTCATGCCAGTATCCCATCTACTCAAGAGGCTAAGATCTGAGAATCACAGTTCAAAACCAACCCATGAGACTCTAATCTCTACCCATCAAAAAGCTGAAAGCAGAGCCATAGATCAAATAGTACAGTGCTAGGCTTGAGTGTAAAAGCTCAGGGGCAGTGCTCAGGCTCTGAGTTCAAGCCCCAAGACCAACAAAATAAAAAAAGAGAAGTCCAGCCTGAAACTACAAAGCAACAACAATTACAGTACATTTACAAATTCATCTTTACAGGCTCACTGTTGAAGACAAAGGGTCTGAAAAAAGCTGTGGTGTAACTTCACCTTGTATCTGCTACCATTTAGAAGCAAAGCAAAGCAAACACACATGCACGCACACACACACTCAGCCAGAAAAAGTCAATAATATTAATAAATCCACAGTGTATGTGTTAAAGGATGCGTGGATAAAAGGAAAATATCCTACCAGTTTTCTTCATAACCATTAGCAAATTCTTATGAAACCTACATTATATTAAAGTCTGTAAATCCTGCCTCGCTTTATCTTTGAAGCACTGACTTCTCAAATGTGCTGCCTTTAGACTGCACATCACCTTCAGATATAGTCTGTTAGCTGGAAGCTCTAGTATCCTTTATTATGATTCCAGCAGCCTTAGCTCCCTGCTCACAAATAATTGATGCTCTCTTTGCACCAAGCATAGTTTGCAACTGATAAGCAGCAGGGTAATTGGCACCTTCACAGGATATTAGGCAGCAGGAGGGGCAGAGGGGCAGAGCACCACACTTTGCAGGCAAGAAGCAGACAGTGGAAGGTAACCAAATAATCAGGCTTTTGCTGAAAACGCTAAATTCTTCTTGACAAATGATATACTTTGTATTTACATAATAAGCATTAAGTTTTATAGAAGGTATTAACACACATTGTAAAAGAACTCTGTCAAGTTAGGTTACTTTCTTGGTTTATTAAATATGAAGTGATGATGCTTCAATTTATTCTTAGTAGTGTGCAAAATTGATTTAACTGCTATTAATATATAGTATTTGCAGCATACGTATTTTCCAAACAGTTATAACATAACTAATGACAAGTTCCTGCTGAATATATAGAAATGAATTATTAAAATAGAATTGCTATAAAATTATACATGATGCACCTGTCACCATATATACAATATTAATAAAGAATCTAAGCTAAGCTGTGTGTAATCTTTTAAAATCTAACCTTTGATTTTAACAAAGTGCATCAAAAAGCTCTGACTTTGGCAGATGTGCAGAAAATTTCATTGTACTTTCAGGACAAAAGGATGTCAATATGATTTTGATAGTGGCACTAGGCATACATTTTTAAAATTCTCTCTTTCAAGATAAATCCAATGTCTCTTGGGATGATACCTGAACAATAAGTATTATGAGAGCTTGTCAGGTGGCTGAGATAAAGGCTTATTTGTTATGAAATACTGTATTCAGTCTCATCCCAATCCTGTCCCATCAAAACACAACTTCTAGCCTTGGGTGACCATCAAAGCATGTAAGACTTGGTATATCGACTTGGCCAATGCAGGGAGTGGTGAGGAAATATAAAAAGGAAAAATCTCTTACCCTAGAATCCATAACACCTAATTAACCTTGTCCATTCCCTGCTCCAGTACTGCCACCAACATTGCTATTTTCCACCTTCCAGTCCCAAATGGGATTCCAATTCAGATTGTGCTATTGAAGAGCCTGATCCAGGATCATATGAACCTCAGAAGGAATCCATTTGATCCAAGTCAGATCTAGATCTGCCAATCCACGTACTACCCAGCCTGGTCACATTGGTCCCCTCCCCACATAAACTCATCCAGTTTTTCCCAACTGAGTCCCTGAATGTGAACACTTCTGCCACCGATCCTGTGCTCTGCTTTGCTGCTAGCATCTGATATTTCTTCATGGATCTGAAGGATTTGCTTACACTCTTATACTCCAACCCAACTATCAGTTTCAAGCCCAGCTCATTCATGTCAGTCTCCAACAGATCAATTATGTCAGCAGCTAGACCAACCTGCAATGCCCCTCTGAGCCAGGATGATGGGCTCTTGATAAAATAATCTATTCATTTCAGAGACTTCATTTTCTTGAATTGATTAGCCTGACTATATTGGCTTATGGCCTGACTTTCATTCATCCCACAACCACATATTGAGATCTTACTATGAACCAAGAAATCAGAAATACAATTTCCTTCCTAACTTCTCTCCCCACATCATTCCCCAGTGGTACCTGCAATCCCCCTCGATAAGTAATTCTGCAACTTTGGTTCTCAACATATTTTTACCCTCTTAGAAATTTATGGCACAGAGATTTCTTAAATGATGCTTATAGGTGGGGGGATGGGGAAGATGGGAAGGAATGGTAAGGGAAACAAATGAGGAGGCTTGATAAGAAATGCACTCACTACCTTGCCCAGGTAATTGTAACCCCTCTGTATGGCAGTTTCATAATAAAAAAATGATGCCTATAGTGTAGTGGATTAAAAAAACTAAGAAAATATAAAATATGTAAAGGTATCACTTATGAACCATCACATAAGAACATAAATTGAATTTTATATTAAAAATAATATTCTAAAATGAAAAAAATTAGCAAGATGGGTTTCATTAGTTTGAAATTCTCCAAATCTCCAATAAATCTAGCTTAATATAAGACAGCTGAATTCTCATATCTGCTTCTCTATTGTCCATTTTCATATGTTATTTTAATTGGATTATATGAAGATAAAACTGCTACATACAGAAACATATATGTATATACTTAAAGAAATATTTTTTTCTTTTTCTCTTTATTATAGTTTTATCATTAAGTAATTGTACAAGGGATTTACCATTCAACATGTTAGTTTGTACAATGCACCATGTATAATGATCAGCATCACCCAAAGAAAGAAGTAATTTAGTAGCTTTTTCAGTTAACGGTGAATATTTTTCTCTGGGCTTACACTCAAAATGATCAAGTAGTACTGCAAAGAAGGGCCTGAAACTTCTATCCATAATCTTTCCATACTTAATACATTGAAATCTATCAGGTTATTTGCATTCTAAGTACATTATCCATTTTGAAATATATGTAATTGAGAATTTAGAAAATATTTTGTTATGTAATAGTCTATGTAGCATGATATTTTGGGGGAAAACAAAATTATAGGGTTGTCAAGGTTAGCAGGGAGACAAGATGACTGACTATAAAGAAATATCTGGGGGCTGGGAAGGTGGCTCAGTGGTAGCGTGCTTTCCTTGCTTCCTCAGCACCACATAAGCAGAAAAAGCTGGAAGTGGGACTGCGGCTCAAGTGGTAGAGTGCTGGTCTACAGCTGAAGAGCTGGGGGACAGCACCCAGGCCCAGAGTTCAGGCCTCACAGCTGACACACACACAAAAAAAGAAATATATGGCAATTTGGGGGTTTGTGGAAATAGTCTAGATACTATTCATGGTGATAGATATATTACTATATTTGCCAAACCCACTGAACTTCAGACCTAAGAGAATCAATATTACTACATGTAAAGTATGTCTCAATAGCTAGACTTTAAAATAAATCACAGTGCTACCATCTAAGTATCAGAAAACTTTACAAGTACCAGGCAGTTTATCAAACTTCCTGAAATTCTAATCTTTGCTAGGAAATTCTGAATTTTATCTCATTGTCAGAAAATGCTGTCATCTTTCACATTTATATTTAAAATTCAAGTCCTTGTTTCTCAAGCTTCATGAAATTATTCTCAAAATTATGCTATACCTCAAATGCTATCCAAAAATGTTCTATTGCACGTGACACTATAACAATAAATTTATATTACAAAATCTGGCTTTCTAAAAATTGTACATCCACTGTTGGAAAACCGTGGCTACTAAGACACTTTGGTGACCCTGCTTTTGTCTGTGCCAAAGTTTCTTTGGCTTTACCCACCAGTGCTTTGTGCCCCCTCAGTGTGCAGGTCAACACAGTTGTTCCAACATAAATCATGAGACTCAAAGAAAGGATTCAATACTTTTGAATATGTCAGCACGACTGCACTGCTGTCAAGGTTTCACATGAAAGATCATCTTGGATAAATTCCTGTTGGAATAGTGGGCAGGTATAAACAAATAAAGATTTACTCATTTGTCAGGCAGGTGGGCTATTAACTCAGTCTTCAATTGAATACACATAGCTAGATTAGACTCTCAGATATTATGAGAACGTCGTCAGTCAAGGCAATTCAATAATTCATTTATAAGATGCTTTGAAAAGTTGTAACAAAATATTTAAAGAATTATTTTCCTATCTCCATTAAGATCTTCCATTCCTTTTTCTTTATAGTCTCCAAATGTTGGTTTCAACATGGTGCCAAGAGTGATACCATAGGATATTTTTAAATGTTCATATTGCATATGGTACCATAAAGCTAGTCATTAACATTACCAAAGCCAAAAAGAATTTTACCATAATTTTCTTTCCTATTTACAATTTCATCTAGACTCCTCCTTTCCATGAGTCAGAAAACTCTCTACAGTCACATTCATTTTCTTCATCATCTTTAGATATACCCACTTTGGCTGTGAGTTGATAAAACTATTCTAATCTTCTTTTTAAGACAACCTGTCCTTAAATATAAGAAAAGATATATCATAAATATTTTACTTTAGAATAAAATATTAACTTCTGGGATAATTTTTAGAACTACATTGAAAACATTCTAATGTATATTTTAAACATTTTAGAATATTTTTAAATATTATAAAACAAGACCATAAAATATAGTTCTTTAAGGCTAAGAATGTGGCTTAATGGTAGAGCGCTTACCTAGCATGCATGAGGCCCTGGATTTGATTCCTACCACAAAAACAAAAAAAAGTTGTTTTTTTTTTATTGTGAACATACTGTACAGAGGGGTTACAATTACATGGGCAAGATAATGAGTATATTTCTTATCAAGCATTGCAGCCTCCTCCTTTGTTTACCCTTC
>NW_012267227.1:9914540-9916467 GCF_000151885.1 Dipodomys ordii
TTTCACCAACCAACCAACCAACAAACAAACAAAGGAGGAGGCAATAATGCTTGATAAGAAATGTACTCATTACCTTGCTCAGGTAATTGTAACCCCTTTGTATTTTCACAATTAAAAACTTATTTTAAAAAAGAAAAAGAAATGAACTGTAAGTATTAGAAAGGCTACTAGGAAAGGAGAAGGGAATTAGGAGAAAAGGCAGAAAGCACAGTAGATATGAATAAAACACAGTGTCTGTAGGTATGGAAACATCACAATGAAACTCAATTAATATGAACATCATGCATTACCAATTGTAATAAAGTGCAGCACAGAACTTTAAAGGCTCACAAAACTGCTTTCCATCTCAAGCGTACTATTCTGTAAAGGAGTTCTGTTACTAACCAGTTGTCTGTGAAGGACAAGCATGAATAACATCACAGACTCTTGTGAGTACGTTCAATGCTTGAACCATGAATCTGTGTGACAAATTCTTATGTTGATCCTAGAAGAAAGTTTTGGCTTAATTATGAGACTAAACATGTGACAAGTTCCTATGCTAGAGTCAGAAGAGTTTTAAATTAAATAATGTTATGAGACCAGATACCATGTCTATTGAAGTCATCCCTTTGTGAGAGAACTCTGCATTTTGAGTCATTATGGAGAGGTTTTTATTTCACAGAAAACCATTAGAATTTTAAGACTCTCTAAAAACAATCAGTCAAAACTATCAGTTTCAATATTATTTCACATAAAAATTTTAAAGAGGTTTCAGTATAAATTGAAATAGCAATGAAATGTGGAAGCCTTGTGTTGGTTTGAAATATAAACATGTAAAAGTATACGTAAAGCCCTTATATGAAAAACTAATAGCATAAGCAACTGATTTTGACTCAGTACATTGAACCACGAGTACAAGTTATTTAATTTGTGTAATTAAACATTTAAAGTTTGATCTGAAACTTAAAAAAATATTAGTTGCATTATTTTCATAATTAACAGTTGAAATGGACCCCAAGATAAGGACTCAAATGGTTTTTCTTTCTTGCTATTGTTTCTAACATATTTATAAGATGATTTCTTTGTTGCTTGTGTGTAGCTCCCCCACGGTATAACCCGTTTTCACTGTACTTGATGTTGGTATAATTTGTGGAGGGGAAGGGAAAATACAAAATGTTTAAATAGGGATACAGGTGGACCCATTGCAACAATGAGATGTACAAGACGTTATGTCGGAAAACGAACTTTACAACTTCGGCAGGGGAGTGGGTAAGGGGAAACAGAAGGAGGCAACAGTGCTTGATAAGAAAATGTACTCATTACCTTGCTCATGTAATTGTAACCCCTCTGTATGGTATTTTCACAATAAAAAACCTTATTAATATAAAAAATTAACAGTTGATTCTATATCTTCCAATAAATGTGCCATCCTAAACTCTTTCTATTCCATTTTATGCAAACTATTTATATACTAGCTAAATGCCACAAATGCTAAAATTTTCAATACTGCTTTGTTTCCCTGTAATATTTTCCAATTTCAGTTACAATCCACAGATTTTTTTACTCAGCCTATTACTCTTATTAAAACTGAAATGAACCCCAAGATAAGTATTCAAATGTTTTTTTCTTTCTTGCAATTGTTTCTGACATATTTATAAGATGATTTCTTTGTTGCTTTGTATGTCCCTCCCCCACGGTATAACTCCTGTTTCACTGTATTTGATGTTGGTATAATTTGTGGAGGGGAAGAAAAAAACCAAGTTGTTTAAATAGGGATACATGTGGACCCATTGCAACAATGAGATGTACCGGTCGTTATGTCAAAAAAACGAACTTTACAACTTTGGCGGGAGGTGAGGGGGATCAAGAGATGGGAAGGGGAAACAAAGGAGGAGGCAACAATGCTTGATAAGAAATGTACTCATTATCTTGCCCATGTAATTGTAAC
>NW_012267227.1:9919843-9921563 GCF_000151885.1 Dipodomys ordii
TGGGATTGCTGGGTCATAGGGGAGCTCTATGTGGAGTCTTTTGAGGAACCTCCATACTACTTTCCAAAGTGGTTGAACAAGTTTACACTCCCACCAAAAAATGCAGTAAGGTTCCCTTCATGAAGGTTTCTTAAGTGGGCTTCCTGCTTAAAACGGCTTACTTTTTGGCACCCCATTTCATACCTTTTCTTCTATGTAAAGAGCAGGGGCAGCTCCTTATAAACAAGCCTTACTGGACTCCCCATAAGACTGCCCATATCAGTATCCAGGTACAGGATACTCTTCAGTCCTTCCTAGCTTATGCACAATGCCCTTTTCCTTGGATTCTACTTATTTTCAGGCCCAATGCAATGTCACTTCCTTTATGACACATTCCTAGTGCCAAATGGAGTTTGTATTCTTAGCACACAACAACAAACAGTTCTACGACCATTTGAATCACTTGCATACCTGTCTCTCCAAACTCTGGAAGAAAAGATACAGTATGCCTTAGTCATATCTAGAGTCCTTACCATAACAAAGCTCGTATCCAGTGCCCGAATACACAGAGCTGAATATAATACCTGCTGAAAGGATAGAATTCCCTGGGAAAACATTAAGTGTTCCAGTGACCACTGATTTGGCTAACATGAATTCTCCATTCCATTATCTTTCTATAGGATCATGTAATATTTTGCTTGAGATCTGATATACAATAAAAAGTTGTTTACACACAAAAGTTCAAGCTGTAGGCAAACAAGCTGCCCTGGTGGCAAGAACTTACTCTCAATAAATCTATAAAGGATGTTTTACTAAGACTATTTCCTTGATGAGGAAGTGGCAGTGCAGGGAGTAACTTGGCCATGACTAAGCTACTATTGCACATAGAAACATCAAAGTCAAGGGCCTACAAAGATAATCTAAAAATAATCTTGCTGGATGCTTCTGTTTTCAGTCGTTTCCCAATGTGGATTAGTGATGGTTTTCATTTTTTTGTTTTTGATGAACACTAAGGAGATATTGTGGAAAGAATCTCCTGCTAAAAGGAAGTTCAACCATAAAAGGGAAAATTAAGAATTCTGGTCTCAGGACTCCTGCTTTGGATGCTGCTTCCAGATAGTTCACGCAAGGAACACATTAGCACACAATTATGGTAATAAGCAGGACTTACTTCCAAGGCCTGCCATCCATTTTACACTTAAATTGTAGGCAAAATGACCCTCAGAATTCTATAGCATAAAAGTGTCTCCATTTTAATTATTGTGAGAGGGTTACAAAAGGTACAGCATTGTATTTTATTAGATAAGAATAAGGAGTGTCAGTGTAACATTATACAATATCCCATTCAAAAGAAGCACTCTAGTCACTCTTGACAATGGTGTTTCTGTATTTGTTTTCCAATTACATCTTGAATGAGCTCAATAGACCAGGAGGCATAATGAGAGAAATCTGCTTTCTGACAATTATGTTCATGCCTAGCTTATAGGCAGTAAACATTTTCATTGTCCATTTTTTATCCAATCTTTAAAATAACAGTACACAAAAACACTTGAATGTTTTCTTTCATATATGGGAACCAAAATGCTCAACCTCTGTAGCCATAAAAAAATGCAATTGAAAACAACACTGAGATTCCACCTCATCCCAGTTAGAATGGCTATAATCAAGAACTCTAATAACAACAGATGCTGGAGGGGATGTGGACAGAAGGGAACCTTACTGCATTGTTGGTGGGAGTGTA
>NW_012267227.1:9924533-9988879 GCF_000151885.1 Dipodomys ordii
ACAAAGGAGGAGGCAACAATGCTTGATAAGAAATGTACTCATTATCTTGCCCATGTAATTGTAACCCCTCTGTACAGTATTTTCACAATAAACAAAAATCCTGCTTTAAAAAAAACCTTATGGCAAGCTTAATAGGACCTTTGAGAAGAAAGTTGAGAAATTTTTAAAGAATTTCAAAAGCTATCAATGTTTATTTGTCAACTTCTGCCTCTATTTTCTAGTTAAGATATATATATACACATACACACACACACATATATATATATATATATATATATATATATATGTATATATATATGGAGGGGCTAAGTTTGATGGTTCATGCCTGGAACCTCAATTACTCAGGAAAGAGAAATCAAGAAGATTGTGGTTCAAGACTGGTCCGATAAAAAAAGCTAGTGAGTCACCAGGCAATCCTAGCTACTCAGGAGACTGAGATCTCCACTAGAAAACCGGAAGTAGCGCTGTGGCTCAAGCAGTAGAGCGCTCACCTTGAGCTGAAGAGTGCAGGGATAGCACCCAAGCCCAGAGTTCAAGCCCCACAACCAACCCTCCCCCCCAAAAAAGTTAGTGAGTCTTCATCTCGGCCAAAAAAAACTGGATATGGTGATCACTATGTAAGTGCTAGAAGAATAGGCAGGAGAACTGTGGTCCAAGTCTGGTCCATGCCAAAAATGCAACATATTTTCTGAACAGTTATTAAAGAGCAAATGTCTAGGGGCATGGCTCAGGGGGTAAGAGTACCTGCCTTGCAAGTATGAGACCTTAGTTCAAACCCACTGCCATAAAAAAGATCAATATGTACAATTACTTGAATTATTCACAAAACTTGCCTTAGGTTTTGTAGGTAAAACCTGGCTTTACTTTCATAGGTAATATATTCTACATCTCATTGGGATCGGTTTTGTTATTGATAAGGAAAGTATTATACTGTTATTATTTGCAATTTATCAGGATATACATATGAGTAGTGTTTGTGTTTCCTGAATTGTCTGCATATTTGTTCATTCTCTTACTCTCTGTAGAAAACACTGTACACACTAGTCTCTGAGAGCAAGTCTAATTCTTCGATAATTTATCTCAGTGTCTTTCATAAAATTGAATTACAGGGATTGTAAGCTCAGTACAGATATGTTACAAATACATACATACGCATGCATGTTTGAATTACCTTCTTTGTCTATTGTCATTAAGTATCTATTTCTTTGTTGGACTGGAAAAAAAAGTGCATTGCTCTCAGCTGAGGCAGACAAGCAGACAGATGAGAAATGAGCAATCTATACCTGAGCAGAGAAAATCTACATTTTAAAAAGTGCTTTGAAAGAAGGCTGTATTCCCCCAGGACACAAAACTCTCACTATTCACTCTATTCAGTAATATAGTACATCAGTACATGATTTTCCTAGATTAATTACATGGTCCTATTCAATAATAATGACTCATTATTCTACCAAATACATCCTATACCAGCAAGCTGAGAACTGACCAGCTTCATCAAATGCTACTTGAAGGGAAATAGCTTATCTACTGATAGACAAATCTCTCTCTCTCTCTCACACACACACACACACTGTATGTGTGTGAGACAGTGAATGAGAGACAGACATATTTAGATCCACATGAGATTTGATGGTTGAAAGCTCTAGGACAGAGTACCTCAGGAGACTCCATTAATTAATTTAATCCAATCAAATACAGCAGCTATGTTGATGTTTTCACAAAACTGCTACACAAAGAACAAGACGGTCTCTTTCTCACACTCACTTATGAGCTTCATTCATGCTATTTCATCATCTTCCTCCAGATCCTACTCAGTCTTAGCACCCAGAATAAGCATAGCTCCTCTAAGAGGTCTCTGCTGGCTCCTCCAACCCATATTCAATCCTTCCTCTCACTGTTCGCTCTCACCAACTATCAACTAACTCTCATCTCCTTACTCTCTGTAGAGAACAGTCCAGTTTGGCAAGCAGTTGGGAGCAGTGCCATGTGACTAGCACAGTGTTTGACATTATGGAAAACATTCAGAAAAAGAAATCCTATTCGGTATCTTCACTATGTGCCAGTCTTTACATGGCCCTCCTGAATGCGTGGGAAAGGTACTACTATTCCTAAATAGAAAATCAAGAGAGTTCAGTTACTATCTAACAAGTAACACATCCAGAAATGAAGTCCATGTCAATCTAATTCCATTTAGGGCAGAGACCATATGAATGACATATTTTCCAGCTTTACACAGGTCACACTGCACCCTATTGCTCTGTAGTTATATACTAGTACACTCCTTTATATTGTTTGCATGGCTCCCAGTGGCAGCTGACATTGTTTCCGTGCTAAGACCTTCAGTAAGAAAGGAGATAGGAAAGAAAGCATAATATAAAATGAAAAGAAGGTATGTAAGATTCTCAGAGGATGGGATTTTCAGGGGACTCAGGCATCTTGAAAACTAGGAGTCTGGGAAGTGAAGGTATTCTACTAAGAGGGAATAGAAAAGGGAAAGCTCACTAGCTAAGATGAGAAAACCTCAGATTTCATGATCAGGAATTTGGTTTCACTGGAAAATGGGGTTTGTTAAATGTGTGGGATCTGATCCTGGTAGACTTTTCTTTTTTTGGTAGTACTGTGGTTTGAACTCAGGACCTCAAGCTTGCTTTTTCAAGCAAGATCTTGTCTTTTTTATCAGGTCAACGTCAGACTATGATCCTGTACATAAGCTTCTCATGTAACTCATATGACAAGCATGTGTCACCTCGCCGGCCTTGTATGAAAGACTGTTGCTTCTGCAACAGCAACTTAGACTTTATGTGTAAAAAATCAAAATATGGAAAGGTTTTTGAGGCAGCACATATTTGGAACCAGATATCGGGGGGCAGGGAGGGGCGGATAACAGCAGGAATGAGCTACAGTTTACATGTCAGGGGAAATGAGTGGGTGAAAGATCAGATGGAAAAAATGAGGCCAGCTGTACTTCACTGGAAACGAACCAGTACTAAACCAAAACATGGCAGGAAATATGACTGAATGGAATTTAATGTAAGAGACCCATGGCCTGGTTAGTAGCTATGAGGAAAGCACTGAACATTTTTGCCCACCTGCCAACTTATCCAAGATGCTTCCTGATCACCTGATATATACTAGCTTTCCCATCCCATCTTCACCTTGATGCCCCTTTATCACCATTTTACATACTGTCCATTTCCTTATTCTTTTCCTGACTGCACTGACAACAGTTAAGCTTCAGACATGCATGGATTCTTGTCTGTTTTTGTTTTGTTGGGTTTTGTTGTTGTTGTTATTGGTTGTGAGGCCTGAACTCTGGGCCTGGGCGTTGTCCCTGAGCTCTTCAGCTCAAGGCTAGCGCTCTACCACTTGAGCTACAGCACCACTTCTGGCTTTTTCTGCTTATGTGGTGCTGAGGAATCGAACCCAGGGCCTCGTGCATGCAAGGCAAGCACTCTACCACTGAGCCACCTTCCCAGCCCCAATTCTTGTCTATTTTATTCCCTGCAATGTCTCCCAAAGTACGAGACACCTGGAAGGTACTAAGTATTTGCAATATGAATAAATAAATGACATCTTCCTTAGGCACAGTGTTTTTTTTTTCATAAGCCCAAGAGACATGTTTCAGTATTGTGTGCCTGACTATGGCTAGGATCCAGGCCGTCACATTAGATGCTACAGCTAGACCCCTACCTGTCCTCTAAATAGTATCATGTCTTCCCCAATTGCCCTCTTTGCAAGCAGAAGAGACTGACCAGAGGATTTGCAGAAACCACTAAACTACGAGCTCATGTCACTGTGCTGCTCCTGTGTAGGATTACACAGGACTAGGACTTATTAGTGCAATTGATTAGTTGTTAGTATAATTATTTATTTATGAGACCTGTGGTTCTCAAAAACTACCAAGCCCAAATCTTTTTATGACAAATATTTCATAGTGCCTCTTTTTACTAGCTTGAATTGAAATTAATGGATAATATAACCTGCCTACCTGCATATTTTTTAAAATCAATAATATGCTCTGGTTGTAATATAAAAAAGAAATAAAAGGAAAGTTAAGTTGTAATAAAATAGTACATATTTCAATATATGAATGTTCTGGAGTGGCTGCACTAGGAGACCTGGGGGAAGTAGTCAGATGCCTGTCTGTTAAGTCACCATGAACATGACACTACCTACCAAAGTAGACAGATATAGCTATGTTATACTGATTTTTCCAAAATAGTGAACACTTCTCTCAATGTTGATTTACCTATCAACTAGCCAAGATAATTCAATGCTGCTTGATGGAGGGGAACAGAAAGGAGGGGAGGGGAAGGGAGGGAAGGGGAGGGAAGGAAAGAGGAGGAGAGGGGAGGGAAGGAAAGGGGAATAGACTTCATGGCATGCATTCCTTCCAACCTGATGCTCCCCATAACAATATAGAGTTCTGTCTTGTTATAAACTGTCAGAAAATCTTCAAAGTGTCAAAGTCAAATAAAGATCTAATACAGGAAAAGGGGAGGGAAATTTGCCGAAGTGTCCCACAGTACCAGGCATTGCCAAGGAGAGGGAGATAAAAAGTAATAGCCTAATTTTCGTTAAGTGATTGCTCTCATAAAGTAAAAGAGAACTTGTCCTTACCAGGACATTAACCCTGAATTGCTCAGACAATTAAGGAAAGTCATAAATTAATTGTAATCACAATCTGAAAAGAAAATTTATCTTAGTGCAGAGTTGAACACAGGGAGAAAATCATCTTTGCGAGGGCGTCTCTCAGTTCTATTTGACAGGACAAGCCATAGCCCTCAGGTCTTTATATCTGTACAACCCTTCCCCATTACTCCATCTCATCTTAATCCCTTTTCAACCCACCCACACCCCCACTTGCCTTCACCTTAACGGTCTCCATCCCAAACCCTCAAGCTTGAAACCTGAGGGAATATTCTCTTAGCCACTCTGAAAAAATATTGAATTGCTTTAATATGGAAGTTCATTCAAAATGTGTTTCTTTTCACTGAAGATTATAGACCCCCTTCAGGGCTAAACAGAAATGAAACCTAGGAAATGAAAATAATCAGCTAGTTAAAGGGATCTTTGATTCTATTTTTATTACCTTTATGATTTTAATTATACTATTTGAGCAACAGACAAAAATCTGAAGAGAGAATAAAAGAGAAAAAAGAACACCATGATCACCTATGGTTTTATGTACTATAACTGTTCTTTCTTTCTTATTTATTGACAATACTGGTATTGAACTCAGGGTCTGCATTTGTGAATCAGCTGCTCTCTCACTTGAGCTATGTCCCTAGATTGGTGTTAATTTGTTTTTAAATTTTTTTATCTATTTTTTCATACTTTTTATTAGCATCAACTAGTTGTACAAGGGGTCACTTAATGTTTGTACATGTATACAACATACTTTGCTCCACACTCACTCTTGTTACTCACCTTTACCTTCACCCTTCACTTCCAACCCAATCCTAACAACCTTCATTAGCACACATGTACATAAAAGGTTTTAATCACATTCACCTTCAGTCACCCTCTCTGGTCACCTTCCCAATAGTAACCTCACCCTAGACAAGACTTGTTTTACACTTTTTTAATCAGGCAGGGTGTCATATTTTTTCCTAGGGTAGCCTTTAACCGTGATATTCCCACCTTTCCAGATTGTCTCCTGCATAGGTGGAATTCCAGATGTGACATGCCGTGCATAGCCTATTTGTTAAGATGGAGGGGGTCTTGCTAACTTTTTGTCTGGCTTGGCCTGACCATGAACTACAATCATCAAGATCTCTGTTCCCAAGTAGCTGGGATTGCAGATGTGTGTGCCACCATATACAGCTTAAAATGATGTTATCCCCATTTTGGAGATGTTGAAAATAAGAATGAAACCTTATTTTTCTTGCAGAGCCAATATTTGGTTGCAGCTTTCTGTCTCAAGGACCAAGTTTGAGCTTTGGGATGAGAAATGACCAAGAAGAATAGATAGATGATGGACATAAAAGACTCAGGAAACAAAACTCATGCTATTCCATAGCCCTCTAGTAAGTAATGATGAAAGTTAGATTGCTTATAATTCTCTTTCAGCAGGTGATACTTTTCTTCCCAGAGATTGGATGGAAGTAAATGGGGAAAATGGAACAAGATCCAGGCATTAGAGCCTGAAGAGACACCTCACAGTAACAGATATGAATCTCCTTTATCATTTTTCCAGTCAGTCTGCATACACTGCCTTCGGGAATGGTAACAGAATACAGATGTGGTTTGGGTATTTGAGATGCAAAATTTAAGGTTCAAGAAAACAACACAAATTCATGTGAGCACTGAAAGATATTTGGAAGATCTACGACAGGAGCAAAGCTTTTACTCCTCAGGAGGATCACGTGCAATGGCAGGACAGGGAAGGACAGAGGACAGGATTATTTCAAGAAGTTTGGGGAACTGAAACAGGAGTGGAATCAGTATTCGGAGACCATCAGGCAGATATTGGCTTCCAATTTCTAAAAAAATCTTGTATAATATCCTCTCCTGGCTTTGGTACTTAGGCAATAGCAGACAGCAGTGTCCTTGAGTAAAAACAAGAGAAAAGATTTGGAGCAGGGAAAGGATGAGCTGGGAAATAGGGTAAGAGTCAGAGCACAGAGTCTTACCTTGCTTCTCACTATCAACCCATCTGACTCCTCTGGACCTCCCTCTAGTAAGAGCAGAGCACCAAAAAATATCACCATACTAGCCAGATATCAGTGACACATGCCTATAATCCTAGCAAATCACAAAGCTGAACGCTGGAGTATCACAGTTCAAAGCCAGGCAGAAGAGTCTGACAGAATCTATCTCCAATTAACAAGCAAAAAGCTGGACTGGAAATGTGGCTCCATCAGCACACCAACAACCATGAGTAAGAAAGCTGAGCAAAGGCACAAGGCCTTCAGTTCAAACACAAGTACTGTCCAAAAAATAAAAAAATAAAAAGGTCTTCAAACCAGCCCTAATACAACATAACTGTTGAGAAATAAAGCTCTTGTTTAATTTGTTGCTTCTGCTGTTTTTGAAGCAACCTGAGATGACCACATATAAACAGAAGTAAGAGGCACTTACAAAGTGAATAAGGTGACTTTCAAGTGTTGCAACTTCATATGAAACAAAAACAAACAAAAGGCAAAACAAAACAAAAACTTGCAGGTCTTTACAGAAACTTTGAGTGAAGAATTTCACATTTCTGTTCTGTCAAAGCCCTTAGATTTCTCTTTGCTAAGACCTCAATGTTTAAGTTGACCTGGATTTTATATTATTTCTACACAGTAGTCAACAGAGATAGAATATGTCCCTCTACATTTTGACAAATATAAAATTAACAGAAAAAGTAAAAGTACAGAACAATGGTACTCTGTTTGCTTGTGTTTAAGTGTCCTAATAATACACCTCTAATTCTTAGCAGAGATGATATAAATATCTTAGCATATATAACCTGACAGTGAAGTGACCACTGATGACCTCTGTCATTTAGGTATACTGGTTGTTAGTGATTTCTGAAGCATATAAAAAATCACAATGCACATAACTGGCATTGTATTAATATGCCTCAAAAAACTAATAGTTTGCCCTTAAGATCTACTTCAACAGCAACATATACAGGAATTTACTCATTGCAGTATTTTGTAATAGCAAGGTATTGGGCATAACCTTATGCCTATTACTAGACTTTGGTTGAATATACAATAGCAATAAACAACAGCAAATAACATGACCACTCAAAAGGATGAGGGTGATGTTTAGGAAATGATATGGACTGACCACTAAATTAAAAAAGGAAAGCCAAAACATTTTCTAAACCTATTAGATAGATAGATAGATAGATAGATAGATAGATAGATAGATAGATAGATAGATAGATAGATAGATAGATAGATCAAAAAGAAATAAAGATGGAATAAAGCTTATATGGACAAATGGGAATATGGTAAAGGGAGAGGAAGGAAGAATCCTTAAACAGGTTTCAATCTGTGAAATATCATACAAAATTAGACCTATTTAAAAAGAGAGAGATTTTAGAAGTTAAGGAAATGTTCCTAGATGAATACAGACTAAAGAAATATGCCTATTTAAATGAAATATACAATCTGTTAATAGAATCCTATGTCACATATCTTTTTGTATCTACATAGAAGACGTATTTGTGTAGATCAAATTTGTGTATATATGGTATGTGTGTGTGTGTGTATATATATATATATATATATATATATACTAGAAAATATGTCACAATGTAAAAGTTCAGTAAATACAACAGTTATTTATGTTTGTAAAATGAATTGAATGTGCCATTTTCTTTTTGGAGCAAGGTTGGACTTGCCGTAAGTCTTTTGTACTTTTCTATGAGATATCTGTATGTATAAGTTGCCCATTTTTATTTTGGGTTATTGATTCATATGGTATCTTAATATAATAAGAAAGCTCTTTGTGATGTAAGTTCAAGCTCTTGTGATATACAAGATTTAACTTTTGGGGGGAGGTACTGAGTTTTAAACTCAGAGCCTCATATTTGTTAGGCACATGATCTACCACTTGAATCACTTTCCAGCCCTTGTTTACTTTAGTTTTTTTTTTTTTTACATAGTCTTGAATTTTGCCAGGGTCTAGCCTCAGGCCATAATCCTTCTACCTACTGTGCTCAGCCTCTTTTTATATCATTTTGTTCCTAGATTTTTTTTTTACTTGCTATAGTCATAGTGATCAAACATTCCTTTTTGTTATGATGTTTGGATTAGAAAGGCCAAGGTTGTAGTTATGTTTCTCTCTAGTACATTTATGATTATAAATATAATATCTGAAATGTATATCTTGTTTCAATCTCATGTGCTAGATAACTTTTCTTCCTTTATTCTGAAATTCCTATACATATTTAGGTTAGTTACTCATAGATCATCTCCTTTAATCCTTGAAGCATCTTGTAAAATAGGTAATGCTACAGATAAAGCTACTTGGGGCCAGAAAAGTGCAAATGTCAATTCTAGAAAAACATGGCTGCGGCAGGTATGGGTATGAAGACTTGAAAAAAATTTAGGGCCATGGCAAATGCATTTGTATTAGATAAAAGCTTCATAAATTAATAAACTTCCCTGTATTTATTATAACCCTTGCCAAAGGAAATAAATGTAGTAAATGCCTTGTTAAAAATATCATGTTATTAGCTAAATTATTAGTGAGCAGTGACCCTAATTAACAAAGTAATAACTTGCTGACTTGCTGACAAAGCAGGTTTTCAGAACTCATCTGTGCCAGGTAAGCCTCCCTTCCAGGATAAGAACATATATTATGCTTAGAGAGACATAAAGGAAAAACAAAAATTAAACTCTGCTAATAGAGCCACAGGCAGAAAGGTGTGTTCTTAGTCCTCGGACTCCTTCAATCACCGTCTCTTCCTGTTCCCATTTGAAGAGATGGTACAAGGAGTCTTGTACTCCTTCCAAAGGACATATTTGTTATCTCCCAAGTCAGTCGGTCTTAGGATCCTCTGCTTCTTATGCACTCCAAGCTACTCTTTGCTTCAGTCTATAGCTTTTGAGTACCTAGTAGATTGGGTTCCAAGTGACAATGATACAACTTTTTTTCTTTTGTTGACTAAGAAATCAGTGCTTGTCACACATGTTTTTTGAAGCACTATTCACCATAGCCAAGGTATGAAACCATTCCAGATGCCCCTCAGTGTACAAATGAATCAAGAAAATGAGGTAATATACACAATGGAATTTTTTTATTCATCCTTGAGAAAGAGTGATATTGTACCATGTGTAAAGGAAGGGTAAGACTTGGAAAAAGTTGTATTACATGGAGGTAAACCAAGCACAGAGAGACAAAGGATATATGTTTTCACTCATATGTGGGGAAGCTAGATTTAACTTATAAACGTATAATATGTTGGATGGTATGCAATTGTACACGAACGCATTAGCTGAAATATGGTACACTTTGAATAGTGAAATTCCTTAGAAAAGCAAAGTTCAGCACTTGAAATGGGTAGGGTGGGGTCAAGGGGAGATGGGGTGGGGGAAAAATGGAGAGGAGAAAAAGGGGAGAATCCAATGTATATCCTACTAAATTAAGAAGAGGGAAGGAATTGGTAGGAGAGGGATAGGTAAGAATGTTGAAAGGGGTGGCACTGATCAAGATATTTTATATTCATAAACTGCTTTATTAAATGGAGACTTCTTTGTTCAACGACTTAAAGATAATTTAATTTTTTTGAAAAAGAGAAATCAGTGCTTATGACAGTGTCATCCCAAGTTAGTTACAGTTTTAGTATCTCAAACCATGAGCATGTATGGCCTGCCTCTATGTTTTTCTGAGGGAAATTAATTCCACCCACACAATTGATCCCTTGCTGAATATTGTTCAGAACACCCAGCCTTGATGCAAATAGGAATAAAAAAGTAACTGTCCAGGCACTAGTGGCATGCATATGTAATCCTGACAGACTAAGATCTGGAGGACGGTAATTTGAAGTCAGCCTGGCAAGAAAGGTTAGACTCCATCTCCAAAATAACAGCAAAAAGTAGGACTGGATATATGGCTCAAGAGGTAGAGCACCATCCAAACAAGCAAGCAAAGGCTCTGAGTTCAAGTCAGTACTTGATATGGTCTTTAGAGCCAATTATCAAAAGCAAATCTACAGGATCCAGTTCCTTATACTTTCAGTTAAGCTGTAGGTATGGGGAAAATAACAGAAATTCACATTTGACTCCAAAATTTTAAAAAGCATACTTCATATAAGGTCTTCTTTGCTGGCAATCAATTATTAATATTAACCTAAAAATAATCTCCTTTGCTTTCCCAAAAGTTTAATTAAGAAGCATGTTCTAACAGGTTTACTATATAGGTTCAGATTCAAATCAGTCCATCAATCAATCCATGAATCAATACTTATCAGAGACTCCAACAAAATAAAATATCGACTCAGATGAGGTTCCCTCCAGAGAATAATTTGATGTTCTCATCTTGTCCTGGCTCAGTAATTTAGGAAAACGTGAGGTGTGACTATAAAGTAATGATACCGATTCTACCTGTCACACATGAAAATCAACCTTGTCATTTATATAATTCCAGTCACTTATATAATGGGAGACCTTGTCAGTTAAATAAATTGGAACACGTTGGAGGAAGAAAAGAAAATTTTTATCATTGGTTATGTCTCAGGATGGATGGATATTGAGGATGGTTGGATCTACTGTTCCTGTAAACTAACAGCTTAGGCTTGATTTCAGTTTTAGAGTTTTATGGGATCAAGTATCTACAACATTACAAGGATTTCCCATGAACCTGGCTGCTCAGTATGGTATGTGAAGGTTCCTATGTGTGCATACATGTGTGAGGATGTGTTGGAGGAAGGTGAGACTGGAGAATACAAGAAGAAGAGAAATGAAGAGTTTTGTGTATCTTGACTGGAACTAGTAAGAATGGGAAGGGTGAGTGGAGAAGCTGAAGGAGGGTGAATATGGTCAAAATGCATCATATCCATGTGTGAAATGGAATTATGAAGCTTACTGGAATTGGTTTGGAAGGGCAGAAGAGATGAAGGGAAGTGATGGGAAGGGTGAATCTGATTAAAGTATATTGTATGTATAAATGTACATGTCAAAGGACACCCCTTTTACAACTAATTGATGCTAAAATCTCAACCAAAGTCCTACCTATAAAAAAGTTTTCTATTTAAAGCTGGGTATAGTCTCACACATCTGTAATCCCAGCACTCAGAAGGCTGAGAAAGGAGAGTCATTAGTTCCAGGCCAGCCTTGATTACATAGAAAGATCATGTCTCTAAATAATTTCATTAAAAAACTGATTTAAAAAAAAGAGAGATACCTTTCATGCGATTGTTTCTAACATGTTTATAAGATTATGTCTTTGTTGCCTTATATGTCCCTCCCCCATGGTACAACCCCTGCTTGCACTGTATATGATGTTGGTATATGTGGAGGGGAAGGGAAAAAACAAATTGTTAAAACAGGGATACAGGAGGACCCATTGCAACAATGAGATGTGCAAGTCGTTATGTGGAAAAACGAACTTTACAACTTTGGTGAGGGAAGATAGTGGGGGAGGATACGAAGGGAGGGGAAGGGGAAACAAAGCAGGAGGCTACAATGCTTGATAAGAAATGTGCTCATTATCTTAGCCACGTAATTGTAACTCCCCCCCGTATAGTATTTTCACAATAAAAATATATTTTAAAAAAACTGATTTTAGGAAGTGGTGCTGTGGTTCAAGTGGTAGAGTGCTCTCCTTGAGCTGAAGAGCTGAGGGACAGCACCCAGGCCCAAAGTTCAAGCCCCACAACTGCCAAAAAATATTTTAAAAATTGATTTAAAAATGACCAAAGTATATTAAATACATGGAAATACCACAGTTAAAATCTTTTTGAAGTAATATAAGCGAATAAAAATAATTTTCTAAAAACCACTTTGCAATCTAATTGAACAGGTTATAATTAATGGTCCCATTCCTGATAGCTGTGTGACTTCATCACGTAACTTAGTCTTTTACTTTGTTCTGCAAGTGCCAGCTTTGAACTCAGAGCACTGAATTTACTGACTTGCTTGCTTGGTTGGCGCTCTACTACTTGAGCCATGCCTCAAGTAGTAGCTAATGACAAGATTGCCATTAGCTCTCAAGAATTTATTTTGGAACTGGGAAACAGGGGGAAAGTTCCTTGCTTCAAATACAGCATTCCATAGTAGAGAAACTCCAGTCTATGGAGATTATCCGACTTGGCTAATGTTAGCGGGAAATGAGGTCAAAGAAGAATCTAGTCTCCTAACCTTTGCCTCATCTGCATGATTATTGCACTTTACAGGGAGTGGCTCAAAACATCAGTACATGAAGACTGTCCAAGCAGTTTGAGCCCACAAAGGGTAGACATTAAGTAAAGTCAGTCACCAGTCAACAGCATTTATTGATTTATTTCTGTGTGAAGAGCATTGTATTATGTGCTGAATGAGAATGCTGTATACTTATTCTTAAGGCATAGAGTTGACCTGTTATAGGTTGACCCGAATTCTTCTGTAAAAGCCTTCCCCAGATAGCTGCTTAAGCAGCTGTTAATCGAAAGAGAAGATTCCATTCCCAGCACCTTTCACTCTTCAGCCTCACTGGCATACCCAGGGTGCTCTAGACGCTGCAAATGCCTTTACTTGTACACACACACCACTTAGCTTTCCTCATACTTGAAAAAGGATCTGAATCTCAAGCACAGTTTTTTGTTTTTCTTTCTCCTTCCAAATTATAACAAAATCTCCTTTAAAATATCTTGGTTCATAATATGAGCTACAGTGGTTTCTACCTTTCCCTCTGTCTCTGTAATAGGTCTCTGGTGTTATCGAGAAGGGATAGGATGGATTTAGCATTCTAGCTGAGCTCCAGGCACTCATGTATCAGCACAGCATATACATTTCAAAGAGGAATGGGCAGAAACCCAGAAAGGATCCCAAGTCCTGGCTTCTGCTGTGTTCTCCCCAGGTGTATATGATGGGTTGGTCTCTATTCTTACCTCAGCGCCCTTTCCTATTTGCTTTTCTTGCAAAATCACATTCTTTACAATTAGCATCACTTCTTCCTGTGAATTTTTCAGAAACTGAGGAGAGAAATATAAATAGCCATTTTCAATAGGTATATTTTTCATCTTGGTTTCTTATTGACGTAGTATGTTTTTGACAAAGATCTTTTGGAGGTGTTTCTGTTTTCTATCCATCGGTGCCTCTGACTGCCTATATCTGACAGCTGGGGAAAGGAGTCATCAAAGAAGTGCAAGACATCTTGAGCCATAAAAGAGGCAATAATTTAAAAAATTTCAAAGAGATTTTTTTCCAGGGACTGAATAAATTCTATGAACACCAAAACATAAAGTAAATTAATTATTTTTTTAAATTCTTAATTCTATGTTTTTCAGACTTAGATGAGCTACCTGACCAAAACTTGAATATTAAAAAAGTATTCAGTGTCCTTAGGTTTTTGTTTTAGATCTGGATATTGGGAGGAACCTGAGCTGGCCAAGAAAAGGGCAATCTATATGGGGCTAACAGCATCAAATGTCACTAGAACTATAGATAGATAGATAGATAGATAGATAGATAGATAGATAGATAGATAGATAGATATAGATGATATATACTACATACATAATAGATGATAATGAAAAATGTACGGTAGAGAAATACATATCATGACAGATGACTAATAGATGGTAGATATAAATATAATACATAATAGATATGCTATAAATATTGATATGATAAATATGTCAAATTGACAATAAATAGTAAATGGATGTATAGATATATCCATTCATATATACACAAAAAAGAACAGCATCAACTCAATTAATAGAAATGGAAAAGTACATATTTCTGCTTAATTAACAAAAGTACTAAATAAAGCTCCCATGATCACCACATACATTTACTATGTTTTAGTCTTTGTTGCTACAGTTTCTCATCCCCAAATATTATTAAACAAGGAAGTGACAGAACTAGGAAGTGGCCTATGTATGTGTTTGTATGTAGGTAGGTAGGTATGTGAAGAATGTTTATACCATTTTCCTTTGAAATTTTAGCTCATTAGTCTATTTTCTATTTGATTAATCCTTGCTGCCTGGTGGCAACTCGCTGTAATGCCTGAGGAAGTGGAAATCTTCCAGTTCCACTGATTTATGAAATCTCCTGGGATAGGAAGGTCCTCTCTCTATGTGTGTAATACCTCAGAGCAGTGCTCCAAGAAAAGGAAGAAGGGCTTTGTTTGAAGTAATCTAGAAAAAAGTCAGAAGTCTGTGAGATATAAGAATCTTTTTACCATCCCACCCTAAGAATAGCATTTATAGCATCTGAGTCAATGACTATTAAAAAAAATACATGAATTAGTACTGGCCACTGGACTCAAAATTAAGGCTTGAAATCAAGTAAGCAGCTTCACAATTTTTGAGGTTAGAACTTTATATGTAAGAAATCTGCTACACTGCACATTAAGGAAACAGGGCACACTTAGGCTCTCTCCACCTCTATTTTGTTCACTTAATCATCTGTAACACACTCATCTCAGAAATACAAAGATGACAAGAACTCTCCTACATTCCACATTTAGCATTTATAAAGCTTCACCCATAGGCTCTCCCCCACCCCTGCCTCCTATGATTCAGTCACTTCATATTGTAATACTTTGTTGACTATTGATTTTTGGTTAGGTTTGGAGCCCAGAACGACTGTGTGAGTATTCTCTGCCTTCAATTGGCTGGTAGGCTGCCGCCTGGCCTGTCCATATTGGCAGGCAACCTCTTAGTTCAGATTGGTGCTCCTCGCTGATGAACACGCAGGAGGTGGGGGCGTGACCTTTTCTCTTATCTGGACAGCTCTTAGCTTCACAAACATTTTTTTGCTGCAGGGTGTTATTAACAACCGGGTGATAGAACAAAGAAATGAAGAGATGGGAAGCACACGGGTGTATAAAATTTTCGTTATTAGGGCATGGTTGAGGCCCAAGAGGGGTCTAATTATAATGATGTTGCCTTTCTCCTCTTCAGAATAACAAATTTTACACACACTCACATGCGTGCATGCATACATATTCTAATGAGGTCGTGATTTGAAAAGAAAGGGTGACTCATTTCCCTCATCCAAGGGAACGTGTTACTCCACTTTCACTGGAAATCAGCTTACATGAATAGAATAGAAAACCAAAGTAATTGAATTTATTACACGGCAGTCAGGACTTAAGACAAGATACATTATAATTAGATGCAGCATGTTGATATTAAAATTTAATGAGCTCATTTCTCCAATATTTGAAGGGTGTGTAAATTCAGCTCTGTGGGATTACTTAGGGCAAAGGTGTTAGAAACATAGGCAAATTATTACTAGTCTTGGTTTACAAGCACCTCCACTCAACTCCCCCCCCCCCACACACATACACACGCACCCTTGTCTCACAGCCTCATGTCTGAATTTAAGAACTCTCCAAAGTGTGGGAAAGCTAGATATTTTTAGCTGAATACTTTAATTTAGAGTCTATAGACCCATTTCATATTTTCTCCAAAGCACTAAAAGAAAAATCTGAAGCCAAAAGTGTGAAGAATATGTCAAGATAATTCTGCCTTTGCTTTGGTATGAATTTACATTCAAGCTGAAACTTTCCAGCTCCCTGGATATATTCTCAAGCTCTTTCTCTTAGGAAAATATTCTCAGTATAAGAACTTAAAGAAATATGGAAGACTTATAAGCAAAGCTATAGACCAAGAACCTATATAACTAAATGATGTTAGTATCAGGGATGAACATTCAGAGATTTGCAACAGAATATTTCCCTAACATTTTAATGGGTCTTTTCTACCCACTCTGTTTCCCTTATTAATTAATCCTATCTTTGTTTTTAGAACCTAAATTCAAATTCAATTATGTGATGATATGAAAATCAACAAAATCCTATTTTTTAAAAAAGGATATTAAAGTTATACAAGTATAAAATACTTGGTAAGAACACTAGCTAGCTTCATTTTATTTGGTTCCTTTAAGTAAAAGATGTATTGCTTGTATTGTTTTTATCCCTTGCATTTTGTTTAAGATAAAATCTTCTCTGGTTGGAAGAAAATACACACCATTTGTCAAAAGTACTTGAAAACAGAGATTTAAGATGGAAACATGATACAACCTGGACTCTAATAGTCCCAGTAGGGCTTCACCAATAAATATATTTTAAAAAAAAAATGGGAAGGGGATGATTTGAAATTCCAGTAAGTTATTACTTTACATTTCTGTATTATATTTCACTTAAGCATCTCAGCCACCGAAGATACATTAAAGCACCAAATTTTATGGTTCTGTAGAAAGTGATAGTGCTTCCTTCTCTGAAATAAGTCTAACTTCTTTGGAGATAACAAAAAAAGAGAGAGAGGAAGGATTCCCAGAATGCCTTCAAGTCATATTACTGTGAGAATCTTTTCTCTTTATCTCTGAAACAGCATCTTCATCCCCTACCAGGCACCATCATCGTATACATAAATAATGAACTCAATGACCATCTCAATTCACCTATTTGTGATCTGTTAAGTAATTCCCTCCCATTCTGACATGCATAACCAACCCTAACATGGCCCTAAGATCAGGAGAGTTTGGAAGAGATAAAAGTCTAAGAATAGGGAAAGAGGTATATTGACACAGTTCCTCCCTATAGCTAGGGGATCTGTGAGCTCCATAGTGTGCAGATCACTGTCTCAAAATCCTGTAGCACTGGAATGCAGTCTATGTAAACTTTGTGTCACAAGAGCCTAGCACAAAGCAGCTGCTGAAAATAATGTGTATGTGTTTGAATAGTCAACATAAGTAAATAAATGATGATTATGTTACAAAGGGCTCCATCTCTTTTCTCAATGCTAACCAAAGAAGCAGTAGTTTTTGGAACTAAAAGGAGAGCCAGCCCCTAGCACCCTTAAAGACTCCTTCTAAGACATGCCTTCTCCTCTCCTGTTCATCCTGAGATGCATGCTATGCAAAGAAAAGGTTCTCCCTGAGATGATTTGCAGACTCAGGCCATGGAGGATTAAAGAGAAAATTACAGGTAGTGAAGAAAGTGAATGCTATATGGAAGATTATCTGACTATGGTAATCAGGCCTGGGCAAAGAGGAAGCCCGCCAGAAAGTTAACTCAGTTTGTAAGGACAAGTCTATTTTTAAGCACTTCAAGTATAAGGAAATGCTTAGAATTCATCACAGGAAAATATAAGTACATATTTTAAAGTTTATACTATTTTGATTTTTCACCTCTTTACCACATAAAAGTCTTGATGTAAGCAGAAGAATCATGAAGCCAACGACAATTGTATTACTGGAAACTGAGGTAGACTAAGTAGTGAGAGGAAATAGAAGCTTATCTACCAAGAGAAATGCAGTGACTTGAATACCTAGTCAAGTCAGAGTGATCCAGCTCATTCATCCATTTTGGGTAGCCTCCAGTTCATACTGAACTAAATGAATTCCACACTATATACAACACTTTGATTAAAGGTACTTCTAGCAGGATTTAAAGCTGATAGCTCCTGAACCACAAGGTGAAAAATCCCATGCAAATCTGATACCATTTCACACATGTACATGCATGGGTAATAGACTATACCACAGTATACACAAAGGGCTGGGAAGTTAGCTCAGTGGTAAAGTGCTTGCCTCGCAGAGATGAGGCCCTGGGTTGGATTTCTCCGCAACACATAAGCAGAAAAAAGCCAGAAGTGATGCTGTGGCTCAAGTGGTAGGGTGCTAGCCATGAGCTGAAGAGCTGAGGGACAGCAACCAGGCCCAGAGTTCAGGGTCAAGGGGTCAAGGAATCTGCATTCCACAGACAGTCTGTAGAGTAAAGGAAGAGGCTAGGAATGACTGCCTACTCCCCACCAGTCCCAAGACGATCACAAGGACTTCTGCTTGAAAGATCTAGCGCTCAAAAGCATGTTTTCCACTTTGGGGTGAATAAAGAATAGGCCAGGAGCACTGGACTTAAAAACTGTTCTGGTGTCACCATTGCTCTGTAGAGTAATGAAAAAGGTAATCGCTATAGCTAGCCAGCTTGCCAGGAATTTTCCCAGGCTTGATGCTCTCTGAGCATCAGTGTTCCCATTCATAGAATGTGATACTTCTATTTGTTTCTCAGGAAGTTCTAGGAATTTGTAAATAAAGATATATAGATATAGATATGACACATATATATATATCAACTTCCTGTCCTGTGTACAAATTAGCCCAGAATCAAGTACATAAGAACAAAAAAAAATTCCACCAACAACAGTTTTGGAGCTGTGTATGTTTGGTAGAAGAAATAATGATCTAAGGAGAGAACAAACAAAAAATATAACTGAATGATATTTATAAGCTGTAAAAGCTTAAGTTGTAAAATCCAAGCACTGACCTATCAGCAGATGCCAGTCATGGCTTTGATTTCCAGTGGTATCTCAACACATGGGAAAAGTCTAATTATTGAATGGCTAGAACTTGGTGAGATTTGGGGCAGGGTAAGCTAGGACAATGGTGGCATTCTAGGAACTAAGGTTACAGGTATTTACCAACCAGAACATAAAAGCTTTAATATTTAAGCAAATGTGAAGCCACACTTGTATATACAAGCTATCAGTGCTGATTGCATAATGAAACTATTGCAATGTCAGGGAATAGCTGGTTGCCACAGAAGGTTTTGGTCTGATACTTTGCTATAAACAAGTTCAAAGAGGATTTTCAGTGGAAAGGAACTGCTTGGAAAAAAGCAGAGTCAAAAGAACAGCCAAGAAAATGTTATCAGTCGTACAGTGTTTATTATTAACAGAGAGACAAATTGCTACCCTTGACTTAGTGAGTGGTTGGTTGTGTAGCTTTTCCAAAAGCCCAAACTGTTCTTGCCGTTGGGGCAGTGAAATCCGCTGCTACTTTCACATCTGAATTTCAACATACATAGTCTATATCTTCAAACCTTATCTCTAGGTAAGTTCCCTGTTTTCCAAGAGGAACTCAGATGCCTCTCCTTCAATGTTCAGATTAAAGCAACTTCCACACACAAATCGAAATAAATCTTTTCCAGACAGACTTATAGACAAGCATTGGAAGATGAGCTGCTCCAAGAAAACCTGACCCCCAGGGACTACTAGACCAGGGAAGCCACCCACAAGTGACCCTGTGAATACAAGTCCATTTATCCTTCAGAGACTGGGCAACCAACTGGAAGCAATTTAAGGGTGTGAGAACTCCGCCATTCAGGTCAGTGTAGCTGCTGATCATGGTGGCCAGAAAATGGTGAGCAGAATAAACTCAATTTGGGTAACGGGCTCTCTTTTCAACAGTGAGTTACACCAGGCAAGAATTTGTTGGTTATGAAAACTCAATAGAATAAATCCAACTGGCATCAACCTCCCCTCAACCCCCCCCCAAAATTATTTTTTAATCAACTTGGATCTCTCATGAATCGTAAGAAATATTAATATTGTTGTGTTTGGCAAAATTCAAAACGAACATTTTCAGTGATAAAATTAAGTGTACTTTACAACTGGGCATAATCGCTTGAAATATTTAATTGAATCCTTTTCTTTTATATATAAAACTAGTCTGGGGCTCGGAGAGATGATTATTCACCCAAAGTCATACAGCTCTTAAGCAACAGAGCCAGGGTGAATACTGAAGCCTTCTGACTCTTAAGTCCAGTAGACTTGTCTTTATTCCCAAGGAGCTTCCTTGGATCTTACCCAGATGTCCAGAGCAGGACTCTCCCTCTGGAAGAATAAAGAGAGGACCAGTCAAATCACAGGGTAATGTACAAACCAGAGACCATGTGCTAAAGTGTTAGTAAAATACTAACAAGAAGGAGCCAAAAGGCTTACTTGCCTTCCAATTTGTTTCCACAGCATTTGTTCTAAGTATACAAAGAAAGGTACACAGAATCAGAAATTTCTGAAACAAGAGGTGACAAATAAAAATCTATCCTCATCCTTGAGCTAGGGACTGAAAGAAACCATGTGAGTTGGTAGCTGCCAGAGCTTTGTGTGTGGATTTGGGTGTAAGAAGAGCATGCAGCCTCAGGTCTTGTCCACCTGCTGTATCACATGGTCACGCCTAGGGGGAGCTCTGGGTGTGCTTCGCAGCCCGTGCTCCCCAGCCAAACAACCCAAATGACAGCTGATGGTTTTTCTTTTCAATTTACTCCCACATTTGGGGGACACAGTGTTAAAAGGGGACTTAAAAATAACCCACTTCCTAAAGCAGAGAAATGGCTTTAAAATATATTGTTTAACTATTTCCTCCCTGCTTTCCTATAAAATCAAACATTAAAAGTAAATAAACAAAAGAAATATCTGCCCTGTAAGTTAAAAGTATGTTTCTATCCTTTTGTATGGCGTATGGCAAGCTTTATTGGTAACAGAACCACACTGTCTCCTGACTAAAATGGCTGTTTTCAATGACCTGGTTTATTCCTGTTCTAACTTGCCCTGTAACATAATGACAGCTTTAAATCCTTCAAAGTACAAACAGAATGTCACCGCAAAGGTTCAGACATGGAAATTCAGTAAATTTTATCAGCTATTCAGCTAAGGGAGGCGCTCAAGCAGAGCACAGATCTGCTGAGTTTAAATGATCAATTCCCCAATTTCAGCCATTCATCTGAGGCAGGACATACGTTTACCTCCATCTCAAATTCACTTCCAAATTTTTTAAGGTCTGGCTAAGTAAGGGAGTAGCTTCAAGAAGGTGAAGAACTGGGGATACTGTCATCTAAAACATTCTAAAAGCATCACAATTAAAGCCATGAAGGAACTCAAGTCATTGAAATTAAGAGATATTACTAAATCATCTGCAATTATCTAAACCACCAAATGTTCACAAAAACTTTCTAGGTATATGAAGCAAGATTAAGAAGTGATTGTCATTGCTAATAGTAAAACATCACTGTGTGTGTGTCCCCACATATAAATATCTATCTTCCCACATCCATAGAAGCCAGGGTTTTTGAAGTATATGTTTGCATATGTGAACAATTCCAAGGAAGATTATCTTGCACACAAAAGCAAACCAGCACTGCCTCTATTGTGAAAGAATCAGTTCCCCTGGGATTAGAGAAGAAGGAATTGCTCATGGTCAGCAGAGGCCTGAGAACAATAGAGTCCCCAGCTAAAGGCACAGCCGCAGCCTGCTAGGATGGGTGGGGGACTGACCACATGGCTGCTGCAGACTAGATGGCATTGTCAGTGTCACCAGAAGTGACTAAAATGGGCTCAAATTAGCAATTGTTATGATTAGCAGGTGGTTTAGGAGATACTAGGAGTGTGGGGGAGGGTGTGATGGGCCTTAGAAACTATCCTAAATTTTCCTATAGCACAAAATAGAGAAACTTATATGCTTACTTGAATACAAGAACTGCAGCTACCTTTAAGGAAAAACAATGAAGATGTCTAGGACCTAAGACAAGGAAAGGGGAAATGTCTAGGGTTTTTTTTAACAATCTTATTAACTCACACAATCATCATAGATGGATTTTGGTAAAATCTGAAATATCAATGCTTTAAAACTGCAATATGTTTTAATGCCAGTATTTCTCAATTTGTCCTATATATTCCCTGTCTAAGGGATGCTTCAGACAATTTAGAAAAATTTAATAAATCATCTCTTTTTAACTTAGCAATTATTTACTTCCCAACTTCTCAAGAAGTTCCTTAAGGCATCCTTTCTGATTCTTTCTTATATTGGGAGCAAACTGAGTTTTCCATGGCTCCCTACCTCATGAATCTCAGATTTCAAGCAAATACTTCAAAGATTTCTCTTTAAATTCTTTCATTAAAAAAAAACTGGCAATGAATTTCAAGAGAAAGTGGCTTCATAGGAAGTCACTCTAGGAGTCTTCAGCATAAAGGTGTCAAGAACGGTCTGTCTTCCTCCCTTCCTTTTCACAGCTCTGGTAGATTCATGTTCATGTGAAATTCTGGCTAAATGGCCAAGTCTTTTGTGTTGGCCAAAAGAAGACTGCATCAGAACTATTTACTTATGTTCTCTAGAGTAGGTTTTATAGGACTGAAGCTCAGAACTGATGTTCTCTTTGATGGAATTTAACAAAGATGCCCATTGCAAGAAATTTACCCTGATTTTACCTGATAAGTAAGTGTAGGACAGATTTAAGTGAGGCTGCAGTGCTGTGCACGTCCAAACAATCTCATAAGACCAAAACAAAGCCCCCAACTATTTCAGCTGGGGGACCTAATGTTTAGAATTTGCTCAGTGATTTTTATTGCACTGAAAATGTAAGTGGGACTCTAAGCAGGTAAAGTGGAAAAGGAGGTCATTACCTGGGACAGTCAAGTGCAATAGACAATCATACCATTTAGGATATTACTAAATTACATCTGGATCTTTGTTAGCAAAATTACTGTGGATAACTCAATTTTTGTTTGAGGAAATCCTGACGCAATCCTACTTTTTGACTCAAATAATTCAGATATATATCCTACCAAGTGAAATTCTGAACAACATCTGTGATTTGGGACTCTTAATGGTATAAAGAAAATGCCCATTTTGTATGTATCATATTACAGATATATGTGCTCTGAGACTAAAATAATAAATTATATATGTAGATTTACAAATATATTAACCAGAAGTTATTTTCAGAAGCCACAATAGAATGCATGTCCATAATACTAACTACTTGAGATGTGAGATAGCGAGGCTCATCTTTCAAAGTCAGCACAGGCAAAATGTTCACATGACCCCCGTCTTGAATGTGGCAAAATAGACCAGTTATCCCAGCTATTGAAGGAAGCATGAAATAGGAAAACCACAATCTAGGCCAACTTCAGGATAAGAATGAGACCCAATCTCAAAACTAACCAGTGCAAAAAGAGCTAGAGATATGGTTAAAGTGGTAGAGCATCTGCAAGCATGAAAACCTGAGTTCAAATTCCGAAACAGCTAGAAGAAAAGGAGAGATGAGGAGAACCACAATGGAGAAATTTACCACATTCATTTGTTACTCCACCTCAGCTATTATACAATTAAAGGTCTATCACATTTCTGACTAATTGCAGCATATTTTACAAATAGTCTAGATCACTTGCATAGCAGCTTGCCTTTTCCAGACAGCTATTCTAGTGGGCCCAAATTCACCAAGGAATAGCTTTATATTCCTTTGACTAATTCACTTCAATCATAATATAAGAACTACCAGCTCTAGTTCCCACCCTGAATCATTTTATTAGTAATGTTAAAATGAAGCCAGTAGTAGAGAAGTGGACTATCTAGCTTTTGATGCTACCAGACCAAAAGGTGTTTTGTCCCCTGGATAGGAGAAATATGGGCACATGAACCTGTCCTAAATAGTGTGCATGATATGGTCTCTAATGTTTGTCCCCATCTTCTGTTGTATTGATTCCTATCCAAATGGTCGAACCTGAACAAGTCTTTTAAAACATGAAATAATAGGCTGCTGTATCCTGCAGGAAACTCGACCATTCAGCCACAATTGGAACCATTTTCCAGGAAAGCTGATGCATTTGAACCTTACCTGACTGAACAGAAATTAACCCCCATTCACCATACTGATCCTATACAAACTGCTCATCCGTCTGCACTTGAACGTATTTATTTTTATATGCTATTCACATATTGTTGCTATGCACTTATGCATTTAAGACACTACATTCAGACAACCAAGAAAGACCTAGTTATTTGTTCTTTTCATTAGTTCTGTGTTGGCGAGATGAATTTAACACAGACTTCAGGTAAGTGGAGTTTCTCATTATGGAAATAAAGAGGAACATTGTCTATGATCAGGTTACTCAGGCTGTCATGGCACATCACATTCTAGTTAAAAGAGCACTTGTGTCTTGTGACTGTTTATTTAAATGCACAGATGCTGGGAGAAATGCAAGCATGGATGCTTCTTTCCAAAATGTGTCTATAAATATTTGCACTGAATAGTAACAGAACTGAAATTGCCTATGCTCAAGAGGTCTCTAGGTTCATTCAATTTTAGCATCAAAGAGTCTTAAATAAATTATAGCTTGAAAAAGTATAACCTTTCCAGCTTACACATTTCTATATTATATAAGCAGAAGCATATATTACCTCCCTAATTTTAGTTTTTAAATAAAACAAGTATGCAGCCCAAAAATAAACAAATGCATTAAAAAGAGTGTTTCTGTTTTCAACTACCAGTTAACAACAATATCCTGTCTTGGTTCCACGGCCTTATTTGATTATGGCCACAAGATCTAGTCAGTACCATGGACAGAGGAGGCACAAACTAAGGCATGAATACAGTGTTTACTTCAACTGTACGTATGAACTGGGTAAAAAGACACTATTGCTGTTAGTTTTACTAGGTATGTGATCTTCATACATAAATAATACACATGTAATGTAACCATATATAGATGTTAATCATGTTCTTTTTTCTCATCTAAATGTTTTATTGCAATGTCAGAACACATTCTATGAGTATTCTGTCTTTTTTTTTTTAAATTTATTGTCAAGGTGATGTGCAGAGGGAGTGGTTACAGTTACATAAGTAAGGTAGGGCAATCCCACTTCTGGACATTTACCAAAATGACCACAAACAAGGTCACACTACATATACCAGCATAACTATTTTATCACAACATTATTCACCATAGCTAAGATATGCAACCAACCCAGATGTCCCCCAGTAGATGAATGGATCAAGAAAAATGGGATACATACATATGTATATGTATATGTATAGGTAGGTAGGTAGATAGATAGATAATGGAATTCTATGCCTCCATCAGAAAGAATGATACCACTCCATTTGTTAGGAAATGGAAAGACTTGGAAAAAATTGTATTAAGTGAAGTAAGCCAGACCCAAAGAAACATATGTCCCATGGTCTCCCTTATTTACAATAATTAGTTAATCATGTTCCTAAGGATAAATTTAAAAATCTTACACCTATGACTGCTGATAGAATGGTGATGAAACTAGCTGTTTATTCTTCCTATGAAATAACAAATAAAGATGTAGCAGATATGTAGATTTTTGAAAATAGTTTTTAGACATAAGACCAAAAAATTTACATCCATACTTCAGTTGAGCAAACATTTTTATAAGGCAGTTGAATACTAGGAGTCTCAAGCATAAATTAAATATAGCCACTGCTTTCAAAGAACCTGTAGTACACTGGAAAATATGAGAAAGAAAAGAAAACAAATATATGTTGAGTGTAGTATTTGCCAGACATGCCACTACAGACCTTACATTATATTATTTTCATAGACATTAGTTTGGCCAGTTTTCTTACTTAGAAAGAAAGCTCCGCAAGGTTAAGTTAAACTTTTTTAACATTTAACATTACTCAGCTAATATGCTGTAGAAACAGAATTCAAGGCTGCTCCAAAAAAAGGATTGCACAATTCTGAAAGGCAAAATGTGGAAGGTGTCACAAAGCAGGTAGCATTTCAGCGCATTATATTCTGTCAGTCACTTACAGATTGTGTCAATCAAAGCCTATTCTTTGGAACACTTAATATATTTATAACATGTTGATGAGCTCCTATTTGTAACTGATCTCAATTTTTCTTGCTGAAGGAAACTGTGACAAGGATAATCTAAACAAAACATAACCTTCAAGTCCTTTCTGTTTTCATTTTTGACAATTCTAATATCTACTAATCACATTAGCAAAAGCCATCAAAATGAGTTTGCATTTCCTGCTGCATGAAAAACTGATGATGGAAATTGGCCTAGGGCTACTAAGTCAACTAATGACAGCAGCTTTAATTTAAAATATGTTGTGGGTAATAGACCCAGTATATAATCCACTTGTGGATAATTGAGAGTATATCTGCACCCACATTTTAAGATTTAGGTATTTCATAGAGGTCCTATAACATAACATGTCATAAAATAACCTGTTCTCAATGCACTAGTACTCACTGAAATCAATAGGGTTTTGCAAGCCATGCATATGATAGATAGTATGAAATGTAATTAGTATTGGAAAATTACTGTAAAATCTCCAGCTCTTTATACTTAAATGACTGAACTGTTTTCCACCGGGGCTCCTGTTTTAGAACGACTTAGTGAATAGATTCTGAAGGATTAAATAATAGGTGTCATGCTAAAGCAAACGTAGCTGCTTGTTTCTAGGCACAGGAACACAAAAATTTATCACTACAACACATGCTACTGTTGATGACACTTTCTGAAATGAGGTGAAATCAGGATTTAACAGCCCTTGGGCTGAAATTTTTGTATCCTATATCTGACCTGCTGGGAATAAATTATCTAAAGCTGACATCCCTTAGGCTATGAGTTTATAATGGAAAAGACCCCCAAATGCCTTAAATATACAGTAATACCATGTGTCTCAAAAACTTAGGTTCTTTCTTCTAAGTAAAGGTACCCACAATGGAGGGGCTCAGACATATATATGTTAGATCCAAAAGACATTTGTAGAAAGACAGAAAGAGAATAAATGTACTTTTTTCTTTCTTTTTTAACCTTATCTGTGCATTCCTGGGTCACACAAGCATTGTGCTGACTCTGGGTGAAAACAGTCCTTTGATGGAGGATACATGCTGAAAGGGAGAATTCTGAATTATGTTCTCTAAATTATCTAAGGCTTGGAGAGCAAGTATTGATTTTAAAAATGACTGAGCCAGACCTCGGACTGCCGAGCCTCCTCTCTCCCTCCTTCTCTCATTCCCCCCTCCCTGCCCAAGCCCCAGAGCACAAGAAGAAATCTCTGGTGCTGTACAGCCACCACTAGACTCTAGGCTGGCATTGTTTCAAAAAATCACGAAGTCATCCATCAACCAAAGAGTCATTGGAATAAGGACATGGTAGCTACAGACACATTTTATCTGCTCACAGACACCCAACTCAATGAGCTATGAGAATGAGAATAGTATTGGAACGATTAACTAATGCACTCTGGTAACCATGAACTGTTAAGGTGTTTATTTTGCAGCCTCAAATAAAAGAATGGAAGTTTATCTGCATAGTTAAGTGTTCTGTTTGCTCCAGCCATAAATAACTAAGGAGCAACTCGTATTCAGATCTCTTTTATGGAGGAGGACTGAGAACTGGAATTTGTTCAGTAATTGCTTCCCACACTTTGCAAACAATTTTGGCACAGCATGAGTTATGCTGTTGTTAGAAAAGTGTGTGTGTGTGTGTGTGTGTGTGTGTGTGTGTGTGTGTCCACCTGCTTACTGCAGTTCCTTTGAAACTAGTACTACACATTAATTTTGGAATGGAAAAGAAGACATTAGAACATTGCTTAGTTCTATTTAATAAGTAGTGGTGTTGAGCAGTATAGGCACATCACAAATAGCACTATAATATACTTTTATGCTTGAAAAACATGAGGTTATTATATCTATTTTATATTGTTACATTTCCAAAACAACTCAGAACAATCAGATTTGAATTCCTTTTTCTTCACCCATATCAAATAAATGCACAGTCTTTAATTAAAAAATAAATTCTCAGACCTAGGAACAGTTTATAAGCTGTGCCAATGGAGCCACCCACCATTTACAGCAGGATGTCCCAATCTCGGCAGTACTCAAAGTTTGGGCCCCCTAATACTTTGTTATGGGGCTGTACTAGCACAATACATGTTAAGCAGCACAGCTGGCTTCAGATGTCAATTATATACCATCTCCAAGTTATGACAAAAAAATGTTTTCAGACATTACCAAATACTACTAGCTCCCATTTGAAAATTATTTGATTAAGAGATATCTTTCTTCTATAGTTTGTAGAAAAAAATGGAAGGGTTTTCTGAATGAAAGTTATACAGGATCCCTATGCTTATCTGGGCTGGTAACAGCCTTTAGTTGTTAAGCAAAAACACCACCAAAGCTCAGAGAAAGGCCCAGGAATGGTTAAACATTTCCCACAAATCTTCCTTTAAGGCTCAGAAATAAACTTTCCAACATATAATATCTTTCACTGAAGTTTGGGGTAAGAATAACCTAATAGACTCTTTTCAATCCATATTTTATGATGATTTTTGAAGTCTAATTCCTTGAATTGTTGTGGCTTAAAAAATTACACTGGAAATTCTCTCATAGAAACTTCCCTATTTACTTTTACCCTTGGCCTTTTGAAGGATGTGCAACTGAGTAATGGCACTGATTTCATTAGCAATTCCTCCTGAAAAGGAGCAAGTTTACTAGGTCAAGGTTGAAATACCAAGTCATGGGATAGAAAGAAACCTAATCTACCTCTAAATCACTCTGCAACTTGAGAGTTATTATGTTGGAACAGGTCTACATAGAACTGAAATCAAGTCTAAGGTTTGCCCTTACCAGTGAATTTGGGCAGTTAGATATACCCAACTAGATAATTCACCACTCCCTGTCACCTGCCAAAGTAGCAAGGAGTAATGTAAATGATGTGCTAGATAATATTTTAGGACATTATATATCTAGGATACAAATAAAAGGTCAAATTGGAGAATATTTTATACAATTCCTTTTCCTATTTAATATTCATTCTATTCTAATACTTCCTAAGGTGTAGATACATAATGAAGGGGTTCTATTGAAAAGGATTTTGAGAAGAACTGGATGAAATATAACAAAAATCAGTTGAGTAGCTGCAGATATTCATAAAACCTTTAAAATGTCAATATGATCACTGCAACTTTTCATTATTTTGGAAAGCATATTTTGACAAACCAATCTTTTCCTTATAATACAATTTAGCAAATAAGAAAGTACATATTAGAACAATGCCTGCTCTAATATAAAGATAAAATCTAATGTATCCTTTCTTTGTATCACCTTAGGCCTCCAGCTTCAATCCCATCCCATTTGAAAGTGAGGAGCACATGGTCCTTAGGGTATGTCTTAGACAGTAATGGCTCAAATACAGGTATTTAAAATATGTGCATAAGAGCAATGCACAGTAATGCTCTTCAGGGTTATCACTAGAAGACCTGAGTATAAGTCTGATTCTAATTCAGTGGTCTTATGTCTGTCACTATAATTCTTTGTACCTCAGTTTCTTCCTTAGCAGGAAGTAGGTACCCATATATCTGATTTACACTTCACAGAGTACAAGTCTCAGATGGGAGCATGGTTGTTAAAAACTCTTAATAAGATGAAATCATATATTTAAATGTTATATTTATTGTTAGAATGCATTATATACTTGATAATTGCTAGAAGAATATATTAATTTTTTTTAATTTTTGTTGGTCATGGGGCTTGAACTCAAGGTCTGGGCACTGTCCCAGAGTGCTTTAGCTGAAGGCTAACACTCTACTATTTTGAGTTACAGCACCACTTCCAGGTTTCTGGTGGTTAACTGGAGATAAGACTCTCATGGACTTATCTGCCTGGGCTGGCTTAGAACTGTAATCCAGTTCTCAGCCTCCTATGAATAACTAGGATTAAGGTGTGAACCACCGGTGCCCAGCATGATTTAAAATTTAATCAGGGAAAAAAAACACAAATATGTGGTAATAGGTATGTTAACTAGCTTGATTTAATCATTCTGAATATGTACAAATATCAAAGTATGTTGTATGTCATAAATACAATAAAATAATAAATGAAAGCATAAAATAAAAAATATTTAAAATAAAAACTAGTTCACTTTGATTTTTATATAACATGTAATTTTGTGTAATTATTTGACAATAGTATTATTGAAACAGCATTCTTTGGGCTGTAAGACATAAAAAAAAACTAATGGTACTCTCATTGAACTATCTTAGATAGCATGCCCACCTCAGATCAATAAAAACTGCCCAATGGGATGTGATTTCTGAGTTGTTTCTCCTGGATTCTAAACCAGTTGAGTGGACTGGAGAATGGGAACATCATGTTTGACCTAGGTAATCAGGATCCACTCAGTGAGCTATCCTCCATGGATACATCTGAATACTGGTGAATGGGAAAGAGCACAATACAGCGAACTGTCACCTGCCCACAGTGGCATCCATTGAGAAACTATTCTGTTTAGGGTCCAGATTGGTCACACAGGTGCTGCTGTGTTTAATCCCAGACATAAGGCCTATATGGGTGTAATACAGTCTGGTATGTTGTTGATTATTTTGAGGGATTTTTCTGTCATCTCTGGGCCACACAGGAAAACTGCTGTTCCCCAGATACAACAGATAGCTCAGTGTTTTTTGAAGTCCTATTTTCCTAGACATTGCACAGGGCCATTTCTTATATCACCATCCCATGCTGGCCACACAGGGAGGTCTGAAAATCTCACTGCCTCCTCAAATATGCCCAAGGAGGAGGGCACTGTGAAAATCTATTCGTGGAGTCTCTTACCTAGCCTCCCATTTTGTTAGCCAAATCACAGGGGACAGCAGGATACAACCCCTTCCAAGAATCTGACAGCATCTGAGCTCCAATCTGCTTTCTCTCCCATCCAGAGAACTTCCATTTCCTCTAGGCTGGGACAAATGGGCACTGATTGATCACTTAGTCTCCCAAATCTATTATTTATGCCAGGACCTCAGTGTTTGAAATTCAAAAACATGAATTTGGCTTTTATTCAACTGCATCATCCCTTCCCCAAAGCAGTAAGCCCTGGAATGTTCTGGCAGCTGCCTAAGAATCACAAAATATCAGGAATTGTTGGGAATAGAAATTAAGTATAATAGAATATAGAGTATTATTCTATTATCCTCTATTATTAAAAATATTGCACATTGATTATATCCTACTTCCCAAACAAGGATTTTTGATGGCTTAATTTAAAAAAAACTAAAGTGACAAAATAATTAGAGGAAAAAAAGAGAAAACAATGAAAGTGGCAAAATAATTAAAGAAAAAAGAGAAAACAATGAATAAATTCTACCCTCTATTACAACTCTAGCACAATAGGTATTATGATCCTTGTTTTTCCCTAAAAGTACAGAGTTTCAGACAATTCTAGAAGAACAAAGACTCCTGCATTTCTCTTGTAAATGATGGTATGATTAATACTAGACAAATTATCCAGATTGTCCTTTAGTTGGTAGATACAGAGATCTGCCTGGCTGAAGGTCATACCCATTTTTCAGGACAGTGACTCCTATGACAAATCAAAATCTAACACCCTGAGCAGACAAGTCCAAATCACTCTGAAGGGCAGCCCATAACTTCTCTCTTTATTCATTTCTACTTCCTTCTGTGATGCTGACCTCAAAGTCACACCTTTGTCAACATCTTTTTTATGCTTTTTATTGTAGAAATACTGTACAGAGGGGTTACAGTTACATGAGTAAGGTAATGAGAACAGCTTTGTCAACATCTTAACTACTAAGCTTTTAGAATTTTTTCCCAGGGTAGCTCAACCTACAGCAGTCAGATTGAGGATTGAGCACCAAATCTGTTTTATTACAAAGTTGGTTCTCTTCCATCATTGTGTGAATATGGTATGGGAAACAAGAATTTAATGTATGAAAGTAGAGTCATATTGACAGATCAGTGAATGGTGGGTTTAACAATTACTATACAACTTAGGTCGAGAAATTACATCGCTGTTCAACAGCAAATTCCCTCTGCTTGCAATAAATGTTGGAGTTATCCCCGCACCATTCTATCCTGCAATAATTCTTAACAGGAATAAATTTTTCCTCCATCAAATAGTAATAACAATGACAACCTAATTTACTAAAGCAGATGTAAGCAAGGAGTCAATAAACTCAATGACTTTGGAGGGAGACTTGTTTGACAGGTGAGGAAAAGTTTAGTGATTCACCTAAGTATCAGATCCATGTCCTCAACTGCTTGTCACATATCAGCATATCTCACTACCTGGATTGTAGTGTCGGTTTGGGTAATCAGTACATCTAATCACTAAGGTAGCCATTTTCACAGAAAAGTCACGTTGTTTGATTTATGTTTGGCTCCCTTCAAGATCCATGTTGGGAAATAAAGCTGAATTGCAATGAATGAGTTATAAATTATTTTGTGAATTTGGACCACAAAGGCAGCCAAAAGCAGATAATTCTTGCCAATTAAGTGAATTTATCACATGTTCAATTGCATAATTACTTTTCTTTAAAAAAAATCCATTTCTTCTCTTTTATTGCCATGAGGATACAAAAGGGACATTTTGGATAAAGAAATCATTATCTATTGAGGAAATAACAACTATTTCTCTTGTAAAGGTGAGCTTTTATATCCATTAAGTGGTTTAAAGGAAGAATCGGTAACTGGAGGCTGCTAACACCTTGCCTCTTCACTCAGACCCAAATAATGCTGGCCTTATGAGAAGGTGGCTAAATGGATGAGATTATTGAAGGGACAACCAGAAAGGCCCATGGGTCTAGAAATTATATGTCAAGCATTAGACACAGTGTCTAAAATTCTGCTCCCTACCATAATGCCCAGAATAGTGTATATAAATTCTGTATGTACATACACTCTTCTATACTCAAGATGTTCCAATTTTGCCTGAGAAACAAAGGGAAAAATACCTAATCTACTTCTCATGAAACCAGAGGGCAATATGAGACCAAATTTAGCTACCAGTTGTGTAGTTTAGGCAAAAACAAAGTGGTATATATATAAGACATTAAGAATATGGAAGAAAGTGAGAACTGAGAAAGTAGCAGGATTTGAGCTTGACTTCCAAGGATTACTGGTGCTTGGACGGAGGGAGAGAGATAAGCATTCTATATTCCCAATAGGTGGTTTATTTGGAAAGCTAAGGAAAGGGCTTGCTGTACACCTCACTGAAATGGCAAAGAACTATCCTCCACTTGGGAAAGCAAGGTCACCATCAGGGTAAGTGACTTGACCAAACATTATTAGTCCAGCTAAAAATAGAAACGTATCTCTCCCTCTTCTAACCACTAGATCCTGTGTCCTCCTCCTTTAGCCACTAGATCCTGTATCCGTCCTCCTCAGACTAGGAACTGTTTTCATCCACAAAGGTGCTGAAAAGCAAACAGAATGAGATAAGGCATCTTCCAAGAGTACTGAAGAATGCACTAGAAGAAGAGTTAGGTTGCTAAGTGATAAGGAATCAGTAATCTGCATGTGAGATATGGAACACATCTTTCTTAAAGCAGAAGGAGATCAGGAGATTGTACATTACTTGGTGAGACATTCAAGGCTGTCCATATTCTGTCCCCAGTATAACTTTTAAAAATTTCTTCCACTCTCTCTCATACCCAGACTTCTGCCAAGCTTTTACTATCTTCAAGCATTTTTGTGCTGAGACTACAGGATTTCAGCAGTAGTTTTCCTCCTGAATGTGAAATATCATCAATTCCATCTCAATCTAACAAAATTCACTCTCCATTAGGATCATGTGTGAATTCTGTTCCTTCCATGAAGGAATGTTACATGAAGCCCAGGTAGATGGAAATAATTCCTTCTCTGAGCTCCTCCTCCTCTGAACTTTCAAAACACTGAACTATCACTGTCCACCTGTAATTACATCAGCCTGCAGAACAAGGTAAGCCCAAGATGTCTGATTAGAAAAGTACAGCCATTCTTACTAGAAGCAAAACAAGTTTACCCATACAGTGAGTCCAACTGGCAAAAATGAATCTAATAGAAATGACTCTCTGCACCTTTCCATACATTTAAAAACCCACATCCTCCTAAGTATTTTCATGTTTGTATATTGATTCCCTACTATTGTCCATATACTTACTTGGTTTAGATGCATTTCATAGCACACAGTTCCATGTTCTGTTTTTATACATGTACATATCAAGTGTATTTTTGCTTTAGTCATTTCAATATATATAATTCTTTATTATATTGACTTATCCTTGGCTTTTAAAATCCCCTATTTATGATTATTTAGTTAAGGAAATTTGCATTGTTTTCCTTTCCTCATCTCTGCACCTCCAGGCCTTACAGCAAAATATCTGCATTAATCTTGTACAGACTAAAACAAGCCCATTTTAAATAATCATGGTAGTCTTGAGCATTGTTCCATGTCATAACTACTAGAACAACACATCAAGGTAATCTGTTCTTTGCCACTTTGATAAAGTGTCCTAATTCCACCCTAGCAACAAGATTGTAAAATACAAAGTACTGTCACAAAAACTCAGTATTTCATACAGAAATCTGGAAGTAAGTCTCTCTAAGCATCTTTGTACATCTGTTCTTTCACAAGGATGCTCTTTAAAACTATACTCCTTGTTCTTGCCTCTCTCCATCAGAAACCCAGTTTCTTTGGGCAAAATACTACTTCTTCATTCTCCAAATGGAGAAAAAGAGCCATTAGCCCCTTTACACTGGCGAAATTACCAATTACTAGCAGGTAAACAGTCTTTCACAGCAACATGGCTCCAAGCTTATTATGAATGTCATTTGCAAAGGTGGAGCCCTTTGGAAAGAAATCTCTGTTTTATTAGCATAAAGAGGTCTAAAGAGCACTGGCTGGGGCCAGGAGGCCCTCATGGTCCCTGGGGATCACAGTTGATTTATGAGCTCCCACCATTCACCCATGACATCCCAATTCATCCTCGTGTAAAATGCTCTATGATTCCTCTACCTAAGAGTAAGGCCAGAAAATATCAAAGTGAACACAACATAGGATTCCTCAAGCAAATAGAGAGAATAACTGGTTTTATAAAAACCCTCAAAGTCAAAACCAATTAAGCAGAAAAACTAATCTGGAGAGATGAAGTAACCAAATGAACAAAAGCAAGAGGTGAAAGCCAGCAGGCATTTTTAAAGTGTCAATTCCCAAGTCTCTAGAGGGCACACACAAACACGAACACAGCATCTAATTGCTTGGTGAGAAAGAAAGAGCTTGAGTTGTGGGAGCAGAAGACCAAAGAGCAAAATGTCCCTCTGTTTTGAAATACATTGCCTCATGCAAGTTATGAAACCTCATCAAATCTTATTTTTTAAAAATCTGCCTAGCTTCCTGGGGTTGTGAAGAGGGTCAAATTAAAACATCTGTCACTTATTTTGGACAATTACCATATGCTAATATAAGTATGCAAAAAATAAAACATCTACTTTCTAGCACAGCAGAGGCTATGTAAGTCCAGCTCACAGATTCACACCCACAGCTGCTCTTCACATTGATTGCTCTTGTCAGTCAGGCAACAGGCAACCTCAGCTATACTGGTCCTCTGTTCTGGGGGGGTTTGTCCTTATATGTGGGAATACATGTATCCTTTCATCCACTTTATTTTTTATAGTCTAGTTTTCCATCTGATCATTTTTTTTAAAAAAACAATCAATTCTTTGTACCACCTATAACTTTATGTGCTGATATAATCAAAGACATTAGGACCAGGCATCATGGCCCATGCCTACAATCCCAACTACTCATGAGACAGATGTAGGAGAATTTCAACTGAAGACCAACCCAGGCAGAAAGTTAGTGAGACCTCATCTCAATCAATAGGTATGCATCTGTGATCCCAGCTTCGTAAGATGCCATAGGTGGAGGCTCATAGTCCATGCTTGCTCCAGACAAAGCCACCAGACAATATCTGAAAAATAACTAAAGTCAAAAAAGGACTCAGGCATAGCTCAAAGTGCCTGTCTAGCAAGCAAGAGGCCTTGAGTTCAAGCCCCAGTACTTCCCCCAAAATGCAAAAAACAGGAGACTTCAAGTAAAGTCTGTGTGTCCTCATCCCATTTAATCTCCTTGTGCAGAAGAAAGAAGAAAAACTGCTAATATTTGTGAAGGAAAAAGTGAAACTTTCATTCTTGCTATGAAAGCCCTGACAATCCAGCTCCTCATTCTCAAATAATTTCTGCTTAGATCCTTGTCCTCTAATCACCACTCCTTTGCAGAGAAATAGATGTCCTTTTCTACACTGGAATGAATGCTACTCACAGTTTCCAGAACCCTACTCTTTTCCTGTTTTGTGTGACTTTTTTGGGGGGGAGGGGAAGGGACTTGAACTCTGGGCCTGGGCACTGTCCCTCAGTTCTTCAGCTCAAGGCTAGTGCTCTACCACTTGAGCCACAGCGCCACTTCCAGTTTTCTGGTAGTTTACTGGAGAGCAGAATTTACAGACTTTTCTGCCTGGGCTGGCTTTGAACCAAGATCCTCAGATCTCAGCCTCCTGAGTAGCTAGGATTACAGTGTGAGCCATCAGTGCCCAGCTGTGTGGCTATTTTTGTGTGATCTTTACAGGTTTGTCTACACTTGACAGGAGATATCTTTTACTTGTGTGTGACATTTGAGACTCCTGGGTCTTATGCTTTCACCCTAGGTTTTTGGTTTTTCAATCATGAGGCTTGAACTCTGAGCCTTGGTGCTGTCCCTCAGCTCTTCAGCTCAGGGTTAGCGCTCTACTATTTTTGCCACAGTGCCACTTCCAGCTTTTGAGGAATCGAACCCAGGGCCTCATGCATGCAAGGCAAGCACTCTATCACTGAGCCACCTTCCCAGCCCCTACACTCTAGTTTTATATCTCTTCTGCTTCACTGGCTTTTCACTCTGATGTTCCCAACCTGTACCTCTAAATTTAAAAACCACTGTATCATTTAGGGGTCCTTAGGCCTTGAGGCTTACCAGGAAATGCCCACTCAAAGTGATACTTCTGTGCTTTGGTTATAAAACTTCCTTAAAGTCCAGGTACATTTGGGTCCTCACATAATGCCAGAACAGTCCACCTTGGCCCTACTCCAACCCTCCTTGGTCTGGGAAGAAAAACATTGTTTGTCATTCCATAAAACTGGCAATGATCATCTGCTCCAACACCACTCTCTCTCCCAGTCCCCACACAACCTCCATCTTTCTCCTTTCTCCACAGTCCCAAATGGGGATGAGGAATTACAATGGCGTATTATTTCCCCAGACCTTTAAAGACTCCCCCCATCACTCTCTGAAAAACCTGTCTGTCATTCAGCTAGAATAATCTGTCTCTAGCTTCACCCCATCCACATTCCAACCAACAGGTCCTCAATAAATATGGACTCAGGTATAGGAATCCTTTTCTTCATTCTGCTCTGCTTCCCCTTTCTATTGCTCAGATTGAATAACTTAATTATAAACTGAATCCTCATACTTTACTTTCAGCTGGGCCTCTTGTTTGTTCCCATTCCCAGATGCCTTATATGATCATCCTGACCCTGCTTTCTGCAGAACAGAAGTCCTGGCCTAGTTTCTTACTTATCATTCAGTTGGTCAATGATTATTCATTGAGCACTTAACTCTGTTCTAAATGCTTTAAGTAGGTGCAAAGAGGGCAGGGAAAAAAGAAAACAAACCATGCTCCTATTCTTACACTACATATCAGTCTTATGAACAGGATGGAACAAGTGGGATTACCACCTAAGTCATCTTTCTGAAGGCAGTGCTTGGTTTAGACAGTTATCACACATTCTCTATGTTGAAATAGACTTGAATTCTCAGGCCTGAAAAACCATTCTACATACTCTCTGCTACCACCATCTGTGCTCCTCAAGCCTCTCTAAATTGGTTCTTAATCCCACTGAATCCATCCTTTTAAGTCTCCAAAGACTTTTGACAAGGTTCAACAACTTTTGTAGTTCATATACTGAACTGCATATAACTTCTGTATCTCTATTACTTATGCAGATTGAAAACCGCAGCAATATTTTATGTATCCTCCATCTTTTCCCCTATTATGTTACTGAAATCTATCAATAATCCTTTGTAATTCTTCTCACATCTGTGCCTCTTTTTTCCAATCATATTGCCCCCAAACATACATGCTCTTGTAACTGAAGTGTTGCAATAGAATCATATCCATCATCCCCAACTTCAATGTTACTTCTCAAATCACACTCACATTAAAACATGGTGATTATCAAAGCTTATTTCAGCCCAGACAAATTCTCCATTGCTTACAGTAATAGTCTTCAAAATGTGAAGTTATTATATAAAGGCTTTCAGCAGCAGTAAATTTAAAATTTTCAGGATTGAAGAAAGAATGAAGTGAGTCAATCACCAGTGGCTCACACCTGTAATCCTAGCTACTCAGGAAGCTGAGATCTGAGAATCGCAGTTCAAAGCCAGCTGGGGCAGGAAAATCCATGAGACTCTTATATCCAATTAATCACCAGAAAACCAGAAGTGGCACTATGGCTCTAGTGGTAGAGTACTCACCTTGAGCTGAAGAGCTCAGGGACAGCACCCAGGCTCACAGTTCAAGCCCCACGACTGACAAAAAAAAAAAAATATGGATTTTTCAGACAAAGAAAAAAGAAATGAAGCACAGATTAAAGGACAGAGAACTCTGCTTAGAAAAAGAATAGAAATTGTGAGCTAGAAGACAGGAGGATGGTCTCTTCCCCTCTTTAGAGATGGACTATTGACCAGAGAACAGCTTTTCAACTAGGTGATTAGGGCTGATGTGCTCAGGTCCTTGGCTAGATCCTCAGTCTTGCTATATCTCCTTAGAGACTTCTACAATGTAACCACCTTCATCCCATACCTGTCACCACCAACCACTGAATTATCATCACTTCTGTTAATGTTTTACATTTCTGAGTTTTTCGGGATTGCTTTCATACTAGGGTTTATACAAACATTTTACATGAGCTAATCATATTTTTATCATTACATTGAGAAGCTGGTATCATGATCATCATTGTACAAATGAGAGATCTAAGGTATATATTGTAACTCAAATTCATATAGTAGGAGCCTGCATCTGAGCCTATGATCTTAACCACTATGTACTAACTTGCATTGTTCTTTGAACTATCTGTCCACCCCACTTCCCCAAGAACAATTGCTCCTGAGAAATAGAGAAAAATTAATTTCTGATAGGCTATGCTAGATTTCTATATAAAAATGTAGTTTATTACTATATCAAACACTATAGGCTGGATGTAAAATCCCTACTAAGGAGATAGTGATCAGAAGGATCATAGTTTGAGACCAGCCTGGGAAAAAGGTTAACATGATCCCATCTCAAACAAGCTGGACACTGTATTTTACACATGTAACCCCAGCTATGTGGGAAGCACAGGGAGGAGGACCACAGGCTAGGTTGGCTCCAGGGAAAAAAAGTACAGTACCTCATCTGAAAAATAATGTAAAAGCAAAGACTGAGAGAATGGCTCAAAGTGGTAGAGCGCTCATTTATCAAATGTAAGGCCCTGAGTTCAAATCACAGAAAATAAAAATTACAGAGCAATGAATATGGACACTCAGAAGGATTCCAAGGAATTCATAGTTGGCTTATGTGCCTGTCTCCATTACACTACAAGTTTCTTAGGAATCCTGGCTGCATCTTGCTTATCTTACTATCTCCAGGCCAGTGTACAGTTCCTTACAGAGAAGCACAAAGTAGTCAGGGTGAAAAAACCAATTTGCACAGCAGACAAATCAGGTAACGCTTGTAATCCTGAGCAGTGTAAACGTAAGTGCTTTGTCTCTCTCTCTCTCTCTCAGTTGGTGCATCTGTAAAGTAAGGATAAGCTTAGAACTACCACCTCAATGGTCTACCATGAGATTTTAGATGATTACTCCAGTTACAGTAATAAATGCAATGTCTGGGATATAATGGGTAATTGATAAATAATAACTACTATCACAAATAAAAACAATTTTTTTAAAGGAAGGAAGGAAATCACTGCCTATAAGGTAATGGGAGTGAGTAGTTCTTGGCCTAGCCCTCTCAAGTCCATCCTTTGGTTTGGCCCATTCTAGACCTTTGTTGTTGGAGAACCACTTTGCCTATATAGCTTTCACTTAAATGGGGCTTTAAATCAAACTGTCCTTTGCCACCATTCTTCCCTGGACTTCTGATTATAATCATGCCTCCTGCTATTAGTACAGGGATGTTTAAAACTCCTATAAAACAAGAGCTAATTGCTGATCTGCTTAATTAAAGTGAGCCTTTTGTTGTCACATTTACAAAGATAAATGAAATAATCAGCTGTGGACTAATGAGAGATAATTAGATTATGCAGCCCCAATAAATAAAGACCAAAATGCTCCCAATTGTGCCTAGATGTCAGAGAAAGACCATAATGGGCTTGAAGCAGGACACATCGGTGATGCTTTATTGTAACAATAGTGAATGATTGTGGAATTCCTCTCCCAATTCAACTTTATTATTCAAATTTCCAAGAATTAACAGAGAACCAAATAGTGACTTCCTTACTGAAGCTCTCCCACTCCTTAACAATTAGCCCTCAGTCTTTTATGTAAACCAAAATTTGTAACTAAAATTAAATATATTTTACTTTTCATGTATACGATCTAAAAGTTATCTTTAAAAGGTATTACAAATACAGCATTTTAAGCACTGTTTCTTGCTTCATAATAATTTATTATTTTACTAAAACTATTTCATTAAATATAAAAGTAAAATTGATCAAATATCAATTTTAGCTGACAGCAAGAAAACTTATTTATTCTTAGGTGTCAAAAAACCAAAACTGCCTAAGTCACTTCCTATGGCTTATCCTTTTAAAGTCAGTTCTGTTCCTCTAAGAGAGAGAGAGAAAGGAAGAGAGAGACAAGTAGGGAGAGAGTTAAAGTCCCTATAGCCAAAGGAAACCAAAGCTATTCCACACATGAGTTGATTGATATAAAGGTGAAGATAAAATTTTTATTTTGTTTGGATAAAATAAAGACAGATTGCTAAGACTGATAACCTATCCAAAAGAAACTCCCTTCCCCAAATGACACAGAGATTACCATGGAAAAACCTCTAATCTAGTAGCTTCCAAATGTTTGGTTCATGGGCCAGTATTACAGATACATTTATCTAGCTAGCTAGCTAGATACTACATATTCGCTATCATTTTCCATAAGCATATAATTCCTAACTTCTTATTTTACCAAGTAACAACTTTAAGAGAAAAATCTTTCTTATCATTTTACAATAAAAATAAGGAAAACATATAATCTTAGAACAAAGGGCACGCCTTTAAATTGAACACAAATAGCAACTCACTATTGTTCTTTTTCTCATTTATTCTGCATCAATAGAAAATCTATCTTGGACAGGCATCCTCCAAAGATCAGAGTTTGGCAACCACAGAGCTAAGCTATTGTTACCAATATTGTGACCATTCCCTAAAGCCCAGGAACTGATTATTTTTAAAGTCAGTCCTCTAAGTCATTTTGTAAAATTGAACGTTGATTTCATAAGAGAATAAAGAAACCAAAGCCTTCAAAGCCTACGAATCCACAGCAGCCCCTTCTGGTACAGCACATAACTAACCAGGGCTATGACCTTTGATGAACAGCGCCAGCATCTAGAAAGAAGCCAATGTGGACTTATAGATGATACTCATGGCAATGAGGCCAAGCTGATTTTCTAAAATGCTGAAAACTCTCAGATCCAATCTTCTTTTCCAAGAATATTCTGATCTACACTACATAAATGCTAATTTTTAGTAGCCCCTTATAAATGATTGCCACAGCATAAGAAAAAGAGCTAGACCTTCTGCTCATTTCCAATCCTACCCAAACATCCAAACATGGCCAATTAGTTTCTGAGTCTTAGTTTCTCACATAATGGAGATGTCACCTACCTCCCATGACCAGTGAGAGGATGAACAGACAATCCTAGAATTAGAAGAGCACAATTTGGGTCTTCAATTCTGATTTCAGTCTTTAAGTTACTAGATCTAGAATCTTAAAATATGTTTGATGATATGTTGAATCTTAAGCCTTAAATCTAATGTCACCTATGCAAAATAATTCCACCCAGTAATTCACTCATAGAGGCTGAATAAGTTGGCTCGGTCCCCATTCTTGAAATAATATATTCCTGCTGTCCCTAGAAACCAAGGCATGGATACAGGGCGGGGGGGAGAGAAAGGCAGTCATAGATCAAGTGTCTTAAATGTCAATAAATGGCAAAGGAGAGTTATGGAGCACATAAGAGAAGGAGGAGGCTCAGAATATGGGGCTTGGAATGCCCTTTGACCCCACTCAGAGAAGCCCAGTAATAAATCCAGAGGTGAGGGACATCTTTAGATATTGGAGCCATCCAGAGAAGCCATAGAGAATTTTTCAGCATTATAAACAGTTTGGAGGGGAAAAGATCTTATATGAGAAGAAAGGACAGAATGGTGAACAAGGGGGAAAGCCTCTGTGAGTTTGTTTTGTTTTGTTGCTGTTGTTTTATGTGGACAATCTGTATGACACTAGGTATGCATTGAACAATCCTCTATTATACCTTTTCCCTAAATTAAGATCTGAGTTAAGAAATCAGAGACTACTTGCAGGGCCACATGAAGATGACTGCTATATATCCAAATGAAGACCACTAGATCCATCACTGTGGCCACAGTGAGGAACTAGGGGTCTTCACTTGAAGTTGCAGGTCTACACAGAAAGAACTGCCATCTACATGCCTGGATTCTGTGTCACATACATTACTATTAATCAGGAAAAGTAATAGTAGCTACTATAACAACTATAAATCTCATTTCCTTGTGTAATAACAAATTATTTGTTTCATGCTTAATCCAGTATACATTAGTCACCAATTCCTGTCTCTACAGTCCTCAGGCCACAGAATTTTCCACTGGGAGCTCTATGTCACAAAGATAGAAAATGAGGAATCCAGGATACTTTATAGGCCAGGCCTGGGAATGGTGAACATCTACTATAATTCCAGTAGATAGAACACAGTTCACTTAAAGCCAGAGACAGTCGTGCTCCTATATGAACAGGTGACATTACCTTTGCCTACATAGAAAGATCAAAAGGAAGATCATGGAAAAGCAACCCCTATAGTTGTATATGGCAGATGAAGCACCTGTCATGTCATTTGTTAATTACCATTGCTGTACTCAATTAAAATCTGTTTATTTAGAAACTACTGATACAAAGCACTGAGAGACTGAGAGGAGCCTGAGATAAGATGGCCCAGTTCCTGTGGTCAGAGAAGAGCACCTAGTAAATGGGTTAGAGTCTGGACATTTACCTGAAATATTACAAACTTGATTTTTATCATCTGTGAAACGCGACAACATTCTGTAGCTTCAAGGTGGTTATGACTATTAAATGAGATAACAGGTAAAGTGCATATGACATAGGTCCTCCCCATCTTCTTTCTCCTTCACCCTCTTCTCTTCCCGTGCATCCTCTTTCTCCTTCCTTTCCTCTTTATCATCATTATTACTATTGTTACAAGTTGTCAGATGAGAGCAAAGTACCAGGAGGAGTCAAAGAAAAGGGAAATTGTACTCAACTGGAGAAGAAAAGGGAAATCGTACCCAAATGGGGAACCAGGGAATCTACTTTAGAAGACACTGATTTTTTTCAGGCAGGTACTGAATAGATTCACTTCTAATAGTTGCAGAGAAAAGAGTGAGGTGCTCCAGATGAGGAGGAGCAAATCAAAAGCCATCTACCAAGAAGCCTTAGGGAAAGCTCTTACCTGAACACTGAGATGACAGCAGGAAGAGGACTGGCACTGAGGACAGGAAACAAGATCCTAGTTCAAGCAAGGCACGTGTGGGTGAGTATGTGAGTGAATTTGGCTATACCATGTCTTGGAACCTCGGCCTTCTCATCTGAAAAACAGAGATAATAATAAAACTTTAGAGAGTCATTAAGAGCATTTAATTAAATTACAGAATTGAGTCAATTAGATGATTAGACTAGTACAAAGCAAGTTATCCTAAGAACCCAACTGATGTTAGCTGTTATCATTCTGTATTACTTGTATTGTTGCTAATTCTTCTAAACTCTCCACATCTGCCCATTTGCCAACACACACACACACACACATAAATATGTTACAAATGAACCAACTGATGTTAGCTGTTATCATTCTGTATTACTTGTATTGTTGCTAATTCTTCTAAACTTTCCACATCTGCCCATTTGCCAACACACACACACACACACATAAATATGTTACAAATGAATACTCAAAATATACTCATATCTGAGTGATAACAGAAATAATTGTGAGATCCAAAGCTTTTTGGTTTCTCAGTTTCCAGTTAAAATATTTCAAATAGAAAATGTAATCCCTTTCACCAAATCTATTTATTCAGAAAGCTAAAGTTCTCAATTTGAAAGTGAAAATGTAAATATTTCAGTTTCAATTTATAGAATTCAGCTCATTTATTGATTATATAAAAGGGCTATATTGAAAATAAACAATACTGTGGACAATTATTCAATGCACACAGAATCACAGATAAACTATGTCAGCATAAGTAGCAGAAATAAATGCAGAGGCCACCAAAGTAGGAGTGAAGGGCTCCAACACTGGTAGAGAACATCATTTGTGGACCTCACAAATCCAGCCGATTGTCAAGCTCTGTTTCCTACAGAACTCCTTGAAGTTAAATACACTGCAAGTAAGAACAACGATTTGGCAACTGAAATAACTAAAATGGGATTGAAAATTATATCTTTCTCACTAGGTTACGATGAACATTAAAGATGATTTATATAAACTGTCCAGCATAGTTCCTGATGATTAAGTAAGCAAGTAATAGTTACAGATTGGCATGAGCATGTTAAGAATGCATTCATGAGGAAACTGAGGTTCACACAAATAATATGACTCCCAAGCTCAGGAACCTCTCATGCATCTTCCACACTACTCATTTGTATCATGTAGATTTGTTCCAATATTTTGTATTGGGAATAACACAACAGAAACTCCCAGTAAATATTGTGGCAATGGAAAATCTTTGAAAAGAAAGTAATATTATCCTTCTATAAGTCCCTTGTTTGTCCATACTGACTTCAACGCAACTACAATGTGTGACTTCCAGAAGCAGACCCTTTCTCCCAACAGAATTATCAATTCTCTTGTCTCCCACACAGGCAAGATTAACACAGTTTAGTGCTACAGAGATCATATTCCCTTCTGATACTGAAACCTGTAATCTTTGACCAATTAGAAGCCTGTGCCTAAGATCAATCAATTGATATTTAACTCCCTAAGCCAGCAATCATTGCAATTTCATTTTGATGTTTCCTTTAGAAAATAATTTGCTATTCTTACTATTCATTCATTCACTCATTTTTCAGACACAGTCTGATTATATAGGCCAGACTGGCTTGGAAATCACAATCCTCCTGCCTCAGACTCCAGAGTTCTGGGAATACAGAAGTACCACTACTACTGGCTATATTTTGAAATTCACAAAAGGCCTACAGAAAAGCAAAACAACTAAAAGGGATTGTTCTCTCTCCCTTTTTTAGAAAATGTAATTTTATTTATTTTGTCAGTCATGGGGGCTGAACTCTAGGCCTGGACGCTGTCCCTCAGCTCTTCAGCTCCAGGCTAGCACTCTTCTACTTGAGTCACAGCGCCACTTCTGGCTTTTTCTGCTTATGTGGTGCTGAGGAATTGAACCCAGGGCCTCACGCATGCGAGGCAAGCACTCTACCACTGAGCCACCTTCCCAGCCCTTAGACAATGTAATTTTTGTTTTCATCTTTATTATTTTAATTTGAAGCTGATAAGCACAGACACAGACAATACAGCAACTGCCACATCAAGTTACAGAGAAGGAATACATTCAGTTACAAAGAAGGATATTCCAGAAAATGATATGAATTTTATTTTGAAACCTCAGTATCATCTGAGTAATATGGCCACCTCTATAGTAGTACAGTAACAACTTGTCAAATAATAGGAACATCTGTCACTTTTGAGGAAACTTTCACTATGTCCATGTGTTAAAGTTAACTTATTCTGCACCAAACTCTTAAGTGAGTATTGTATTCCCATTATAAACCAGAGTTCCTAGAGGCCCATAAAGGCTAATATGCTCAAAGGCTATCTCAGGAACTCACACTTGGCCCAGAATGATTCTAAAGACTCACTCCTCCACAGTTGGCCACTAATTCCCATAAACAGGGTTAACTGAATGCCTGTCTCCAAAGTACCAATCCAGTGTTATAATTCCTATGCATTAAGGGTTAAATACTCCTTACTGGCTTTGTTTCAGTGTCCATTCCTATTTTGTCAAAATCACTAATGCTGTTTGTGTTGATAAACCTAGCAGTCATCTTAGCCTGTCTGTGGTATTTGACACACTGTCTTGATTTAGTTTCCAGAATTCCACATTCTTTTATTATTTCTAGAACACCATATTCTTGATTTTCCTCCTATACACAGTGGTTCCCAGATGTTTAATGTAGTGATTTTCTTCTTTCCTAGTCTATACCCACACTCACTTCCTTGGTGTTGAGATCAAATCCCATGTCTTTACAGTCAATCTACTGCCCCCTTCTGAATTTCAATAATCAACTGAGTACTTCACCTAACAGATCTTTCCAAATTCAAACTATCAAAAAACATACTCCTCATTGGTACTGTTCCCCCCTCACACCCTAAGAGGATCTACCAGGAAATCCTATTGGTTCTGCACTTTATCCACCATCTGGCTACCTTCAATACCACATGTCACTATCATCCATCCTAAATTGCTGTAATAACCTCTAACTGCTTGTGTCCTTGTCCCTAACAATCTATTCTCAACACAGCAGCCAGAAAGACATCATGTCAGTTTTCTGACTCAAAATCCTTTAATGACTCCCCATTTCACTTAGAGTAAAATTTGCCCTTAAAATGGCTTAAATGATCCTAAATTATTGGTGTCTAGTTATTTCTCTGACCTCATCTTCTACAATCCCCCCCCATGCCTCATTCTGCTATAGCCACAATGATCTACCTACTATTTCTCAAAACACCAGGCACACTTCTACATTAGGATATTTGCATTGACCATTCCTTCTATGTGGTATGTTTCCTACCCAGATATAAATCTAAATACCATCACTGTATTAATTTACTTGTTTCTTTAGACTTTCACATGGTCTCCCCCAACACATAGTCACCTCCCTCTCAAGCAGTGAACATGCTCATCTCTCATTAGTCAGGTAGACTAAGCCTCCACTGTCACCACAGCTCCCGGTCCCACATAGCTCCTGCTATGTATGATGACTGCCATAGGTTGGTGGTATCAACAAGAAGAAAAGCAAAGGCCTGGTTCATGGCATATGCTCACTAAAGCAAACTTCTCTCTATTCACCTACCTTTAGCTAGCTACGAATGAGGAGCTAAATGTTTCCTGAAGCAGCCATGCTAACTTTGAGCCTCTTGGGCTATTCTAGCAACTCCATCTTTCTGGACCCAAATTTGTCTTCTAGGGTTCCCACTCAGTTTCTCTGGAGCAGTAAGGAGGATCATTTTCCCTCCAGGTCAGGCTAACAGAAAGCCTCACACAGTTAACCAAGTTCCTTCAGTTTTCTTTTTCAGGCTGACTACTCCTCACCTTCATTCTTCCTGTGCCTCCAACCCCATGGGACAGAAGTCATGCTAGTCTTTAATTATTCTAAATATTCCAGTACCCTCCACAATAAGTAGTAACTTCTGCCAGAACATCAATCCTATTCGAAATTCTGATAACATGATCATTTTTTGAAAACAGTCATTTTCACTTCTCCAAAATTGGTGAAAAATAAGTCCTCTCTACTGCTTTACTTACAAATTGAACTCCACAAGGGAAAGGAAAGAGGAAAAAAAACTCCTTGGTCTACAAGAAATGTTAATGCCAAGTGAATGGGGATTTTTTTTTAAGAGTCTTGAATCCTAAGGGCTTGTCTTGTTCTTTTAACTAGAAAGTTTCAGTCTTGATCCATTAATCCAGAGCTAATAAATGTCTGGTGGCAATTTGCCAGTTTGAACTCACAAGTGCGAGCTTATTCATTATTAGGAAGTAGCGATCTCTGTGGGGAAATGCTTGCAAACAGGATTAGCAGAGCAAGGAGAGGGCAAAGCCTTTGGTGAAAAAAAAGTGCCCATTGCTAATCAATGGCCAACAGCTTCTTGCTGGAATGAGTTGTAAAAAGCAATCGGAGCTCAGTGATCACTTGCCAGAGCAGGAAGGGGCTTCGTGCACTGGCTGAGTCAGTATTTCCTAAAGTTTATTTTAACCAACTGCCTCGGACAGCAGTACCAGTAAGCTTTAGTTCCCTGGGTGTTTCAAAACAAGATAAAAAAGCCCAACATGTGGTTGAAGTCTGTTTATTCTTCAAGTCTTCGTGCGACTTTAACATCTTTTTTCTACAATATCACCTCATACTCGCTCAGATAAAAGAATATAAATGGAAGAGGTTTCCCCTTATGTGATTCACACAGGCCATACACTATGACCCTCCAGAGCTTCAAGGCTTCTAGTTGTAGGAACCACAGCCCCTGCAATCTCAGTGAGACCACCTTGGGAGGTCTCAATCATCATTCCCATTGCCATTTCTCACCCAGATTGGTTTCAGAAGGAATTACACCAGAAGGATATAGTACGTGAAATCTCAGTAGCAAAGATAGGCAGTTTACATCTAGGCTCCGAATTCATGCAATGTATGATTTGAGACTGCTTTAATGTCTCCAAACCTCAATTTCCTTGTCTATAGAGAGGCATCTATTTCATAAGCTGTGCCTCCAACAGGTATACTGGTGGTTCATGCCTGAAATTCCAGCAGAGATCAAGAGGACTGCAGTTCAAAGTTAGCCAGTGGAAAGGCGAGGGAGTTAGTGAGACCTCACTTTAACAAATATGCTTGGTACTCTGGACACACCTGTGAACCCAGCTAGGCTGCAGATATAGGTAGGAACACTGCAATCCAAGAACAGCCCCAGGCAAAAGCATGACAACTTACTCAAAAGACAGCTAAAACAATACACTATAACATCTACTTTGCAGGGGTTAATGGGAAAAATAGAGATGGTAAAAAAGTGTCTAGCACATAGAAGACAGCTAATAATTATAATCATTACTTTTTTTTAACTGTACTGGGGGTTGAACTCAGGGTCTCAGATTTACTATGCAGGCATTCTACCACCTGAGTCACATCCCCCATCTCATTATTATTTTTAGGATACAGTAAATTCTTTCAGAAAGAAACCCAAAATAAGTTTGCAGAAGTTACATTAAATGAATTTAAAATCTCAAATATCTTTTTAATATCTCTCCACAATATTAACAAATACAAGAAATTATCCAAGAATTTTACATACTCTTTCTAATCAAAAGATGCCCTGAGCTAGGCAATGGTAGCTATTCAGGAGGCTGAAATCTGAGGGCTGCGGTTCAAAGCCTGCCCAGGCAGGAAAATCCTTGAGACTTTTATCTCCAATGAGCCACCAGAACACTTGAAGTGGCACTGTGGCTCAAGTGGTAGAGTGCTTGCCTTGAGCTGAAGAGCCCAGGGACTGTGCCCAGGCCCAGAGTTCAAGCCCCATGACCACACACACCCCAAAATGCCCTGAAATGATTAATCATGATGGAAAACACAAGTCTACATGGGTTAGCAGGGCCAATGCCCCAGTGCCTAGAAGCATTAAAATTGTTCTTGGAAGTGGCGCTGTGGCTCAAGCGGTAGAGCGCTCGCCTTGAGCTGAAAAGTGCAGGGACAGCACCCAAGCCCAGAGTTCAAGCCCCACAACCAACCAAAAGAAAAAAAACATCAAAATTGTTCTTGAGGCTTGGGTATCTGTGACTCACACCTATAATCCTAGCTACTCTGGAGACTGAGATCTAAGGATCTCAGTTTGGAGCCAGCTTATCTCCAATTAACCAACAAAAAGTGAGAAGTGAATCTATGGCTCAAGTGGTAGAGTATTAGCCTTGAGCAAAAAAGCTCAGGAACAGTACCCATGCCCCAAGCTCAAGGCTAGGACTGGCACTGGCGCACGCACACAGGCACACACACACACAAACACACACACACACACACACACACACACACACACGCACACCTGGAGTTTTTGAATTTTCAAAACTAATTGTATTTGTATTTCATCATGTTCTGAAGTCAAATCAAAATTCACTGGCAAACAAGCAGAACTGTACCAAAATTTCATGACTTTTCATGCAAAATTTCTTCATATATTGTAAGCAACAAAGGAATGTGGACTGATGAGACAAATATTCAAAATTCCTGATGATCTATCTATTACAGCTTGGAAAAGACAAAAACAAAGAGATTCAATCACTGGGTCTCCTGGATTTGAACTGATAAACTCCCTAACAGGTAGACATGCATTTGACTAAAAGGATGTCATAACCCTCCTACAGGCAAAAAGGTGTTATGAGTCCTATATAGTATACAAGGTCTGATCCTGGCTCCTGCTTCTGTGACAGTAGTGTTATGGCGGGGTCTTGAGAATCAGGAAGAAGGATAATTTGGGGAAAACCTCTAATGCTCTTTATCTGTGTTACCACCTTTGCCACAGCATGCCATTGTTGTACTACTTAAAGAGGAAAAAAAAAAGCTGAGAAGGAGGGAAGAACAGAGGCACTCTAGTGGCTATCTTGTTGTAGCTACCATGCCCAGTAGGCCCCCCATATTGCAGCTCATGCATCCCCTGGTGGGGATGGTCCTCTGTTTGTTAGATGAGCCAATTAAATAATTTAACCAAAACCAGGGTGAGACTGGCACTTCTCAAAGATCCACATCTACTTACCTAAGCTGCTCCTAGAAAGGGGGTGAAGAACAGAACCAGGGCTGCTTTCTAGCTAGGCTGCTTCTTCACTGGATCATCTAAGCTGTTTAACCTCCCTGTGCCTTAGCGTCTCTATCTGAAAAGTGGAACGAATTATACTAGCATCCATCTTATGAAGTTGTGATGACATAGTGGCTACATATGAAATAATTAAACAATGTCTAAACAATAAATCTCTTTGTCACATATCGACACCACTTGTATACTGCCCATTATGTGCTTTCAGGTTAAGACAACCCAAGGAAGTCTGGCTGGTGTCATTATCCCCATTTTAAATATGAGAGATGTTTTCTCCCAATCTATGATCCTAATCATCAAGGGGTAAATCTGAATCAGGGTCCAGGTTCCAAGTTTAGAGATGATCTGCATGCAACACAGCCTATTCAGTGTTTTGGCTAAACTTTTTAATTTAACTAAAACAAGTACTTCTTGCATTTGGCATCCATATATGTATCTACATGTGCTGGGGATCATTCACTGAGTATAAGGCCTCACACACTTGCACTGGATTCTTGGCCCTGAGCTAATGAGAGCACCTCATCAAGAAAACTATAGTTAACCACTTGAAAACAAATGATTGTTCAGGCCAGATTCACGGTACATGGAGCCTTGCACACAAGTTTCTTGACTTTTTCTGGTGTGGAGAAAACTGGCCCTGTAACAAGATGTCTTCGATGAATAAATATCTAGCTGTACCACTAATTAGATTTCACATACCCCAAAGCAGTCAGTGACAGGATCAGAGCTGAAGAACCAGGTGTTCCTGGCCAGTTGGGGAATGTCACCCACACAGGTTTGAATGGCTCAGATTTACACATGGAACATGTGAAAGACAATCAATGACAGCTGGCTGGTCATTATTCACAGAAACACCTGGTTCTGTCAGGAGAAAGTCACATAAAAGAGGAGAGAAGGAGAACGTGCAAAAAACAAAAAGTTTAGTACTTAAATAATGAATTACTTAACTCAGAAAGGAGGAAAGGCTGTTTTCACATGAATTATCTAGACAACTGTTAAAAATATAGTTTGGGTGAAGATTACTTTTTAATCTAAATGAACTGCTTTGAATTGACTTCTCTAGCAACAGGCTACGGGGGATGACTACAGCCATAGATGTGCCTGCTCCTCTTGGATTTGTACTTCGGGAAAGAATTGATTTCAAGTCTAGCCCTTTCTTGTCCTTTGTGTCCTGGTAAGCTTTTCCCCTGGAAATAAACTGAGCTGGCTGTCCCTTTGATCCCATTGTGTGATTCTATCTCGTTCATCAAGCTTTGGCACCTGACCTGTTAGTAGGGTTTAGAAAATAGTACAATTTGAGCATTTCAAAAGTAGTGGTTTTCTATTTATAAAAAAGGAGGGGGGGATATTTGACAGCTACCTTCTAAATCCACTTGCTTATCAGGGGTTCGTTTCACAAATTTTTGAGAAGGAATACCATTTATTCGGCAAAATTGGAAAAAAATGGACAATAGTGGGTTCATATCCTATTGAAGATGGCTTGAAATAGCCAAGTCTACAGCAAAGACTGAAAGAAAGAACACCTTCAGATCTCTGTTACATCAGAAAATGGCCCCGGCCAGAGCTTCTATAGCCTACAACAAAAGTGACCACAACAGCTGGGGTAGCACTCAGTCGTTTCCAGCTCAGGGGATGTACACATTTACCCTGTCCATCAGGCCAAGAAGTGACATGTGTAACCCTAACCAGAGCCTTTTTGGCTCCAACTTCATTGGGGAGCTTTCAATGATTGCAGACCTGGCTGTTAACTGGATGAGTAACACAATGGGGGGCAGAAGTCTTGAGATGATTCAGAACTCCCCACCCTCACACTCTCCCACTTTCTGCCCTCAGGAGACACACATCACCCCCTTATCTCTTTACCAGATAAACACAGCCTTATAACCTCAGGCTATATACATCAACTAGCAAAAAACATCATTTTTTGTAATACGTATTTTAATAAGATAAAACCAAAGATCTAAGCCAAGGTGCTTGTCTCTCCCTGCTTCAAACAAAAATTCCATGCTTAGATAAAATGTTTCTGTCATTTTTTTATCAAACAATTTAAATAACATTGATTCTACTTATTTAAGAACATCCCCATGGTTTTCCTGCATCATTTTTGTTTTCGAATTCTCAGCAGACCCAAATCTAGAGAGTGCATCTTCCAGGTTGACATTACCACTGCTGCTTAAACTTGCACAAATCAACTAGAGACCAACGCAGGCGCTTAGTGTATGTGAATGCACACTGCAAACTACTATTGATAATCACATGTTTGCTTCCATTTGCTTGTGCTTCTGATTATAACTCAATATGTTTTCATTCGGGTTGTAGAGTGCCCCTTTTTAGCCTCTAGCTGCTGGATGACACCATCTGTGATTGCCAAGGAAATTAAATTAAATTAAGTTAAAATTCAATCAACAGAAGATTGTTGCTTCTATGACTTTACTAGGAACCTTGAGAGAATACGCTTCTAAATGCTTCTCTCTTAAGACAGAAACAGGCTGGCTCTGTGATAGCAACATTGGCGCATAGTTTAAAAGGCTCCTGGAGCCATGGGCCAGTGTCTCACCCCTTTGTCCCTGCCCCATCTCACAGGGCTCACAGATGCTAAGAGACAAATAGTTTTGGCTCCTGAAGTCTGTGCTTGTCTCAGGGAAATCTTTAAATCACACTGTAAATATGAATAAAGCCTTTAATTTTATGGAAAAGAAAAGGTGATTAGTTTAGACAACAGTTTAGACACTATGCTAAAATAAATTCTCGCTGAATTAGTTTCATTTTGCTAAAATAAAAGTCATAAAAATAGATTTTTTAAGACAGAACCATACATTCATCTTGAGGACTTCTAAGTATTAAAAACACCAAGAAAAGTATTGATGGAGTTGAACATACTGGCTCTGAAGATGTCACATTAAAAAATACAAACAGAATGTAAATTCAAGTGACAAATGAAGGAGAAATATTTGTAACATTTATGACACTGTACCTGAATACATACATACATACATAAAAACACATATGTATACATATTAAGTCTTATAACAAATTTAAGATAGAATATCTGATTTATAACCAAAACATTAATAGTAATAAATATTTTAAAATATAAGTAACTGCTGAGCACCAGTAAGTCATGCCTCTAATCCTAGATACTCAGAAGGCTGAGGTCTGAGGACTGCAGTTCAAAGCCAGCCCAGGCAGTAAAGTCTATGTGTGAGACTCTTTTCTCCAATAAACCACCAAAAAGTCAGAAACAAAGCTGTGGCTAGAGTGGTAAAGCACTAGTTTTGAGCAAAAAGCTCAGGACCTAAGTTCAAGCCCCAGGATGGACACATACATACATATATACACACACATCTTTTCAAGTGTACTTTTTTACTTTAAAAACCAACACATGCACAGATGTCCACCAGGAAATTCTTTGTTTATGTGGCAAAGTATCAAAGAATGTATTCTTAGAATGTATTCAAAGAATATATTCTTAATTTGATGACAATGAGGAAAAAGTAAGAGGGCTCAGATGCTGCATATTTTAGAGAAAAAGCTTTCATAGTAACTAGAAAGTAACTTGGCAATATGTATTGAATCTCAACATAGTTGGAGAGCAATGCATCCTTAAGAAATAACCACAGATATGCATAAGTATTTTTCTGAACACTATTTTTTGCAGCTTCATTTATAACATAAAAAATGGAAATAACAGAAATACCAGCCTGGTGGCTATAATATAGACACAAAATAAAATATGCTTTTTGAGAAAAGATAATTACAAAAAATTTTACAGTATTACTAATGTAGGTCAAGTACACCTTGTATATGTATACATATGTGTGCATATATGCACATACTTATATATGTATATTTTATGCATATTTTGCTTAAGCATTAAATGTTTCAATATCATAAGTAACATATATAACACATACACAATCACAAGAAAAGATTGAGACAAAATTAACAAAAAAGACAAACAGTAATTATTATTCAATTTCAGGAACATGAGCCATTTCTATAATCCTTATCTTGCCATGTTTTTTTTAAAGTTTTATAAGAGTAAATAGTAACAAATATTACTAAAAAGAAAACTAATCTGTTTTTGTGGTCTCTCCCAAATGGCAGAGGTCTTGTTCTCTCTTGATGTATAGTGAGGTGTATTTCATTACCATTTCCCATAACCATGTTATAATTATCTTCTTAACCAGTTCATAACAGGAAGTGCAAAGACTCACAGCAAGGCAAAATACCAGTAAAAATTTCCCAAGGGGAAGAACTAAGTGGTTGAGCCAGGAAATGTGGTTTGCATTATCATATGTGGCTCGTGTTTGGCCTCCCCCTCTTGGTTCTGCTCTGGGCCTGTCTTCATTTCCCGCCAATACTTCATCGCAACAAATGTGCTTAACCATCCCACTACTTGCTCCCTACCTAATAATCTGAAGCTTCATGCCTCCAAACCTGAGGTGCTCATGAGCTGTGGGTCTACTTCCACACACATTTAGCCAGCCCTGGATTAGAAAATCCAAGAAGAATGGATTATTTTGAATTCTTGGTATCTCCCTCCCACATAGAAAACTATCTTCCCAGAATCCATTTGTTGAGCATTTACAGCCTGCCATTACACATTATCTTGCCTTTTATTCTTCAAACAACCCTTGTTCTTATTCTTGCTGTTATGCTTATCATTCATATGGATGTGCCTATTGAGTCCAAAGACATTTAAGGGAATGTCTTTAAATCACATCACTGATAAGCAACTAAGAATAGCCTGAAACCTGGTGCTGTACTCCCCATTTCCAAGAGCTACCAGCATGTACAATATTAAAAGTTTTCACTCCAAAGTTCTTGTTCCACAGCTGGTGGTCCTTAAGCCAGTTACAGACAAAACTTGGTCTTTATGTGAGCAAAACCACCTTTTCTGGAAATCTAATATTCTTTCTGCTTTCTCTCTCTATTCATGATAGTACCTACATGACAAAACCCTGTACCAAGTTGCTTGTGTGAATTTTCTTATGAGTGTTGACCCATTTAATCTTCCTACCAACATTAAGAGGCAAGACACTATTATCACACCCATTTCACACACAAGTAAACTGAGACCCAGAGGTCAAGTAACTTGCCAAAGTAGCAAGCCTGGAATTTGAACCGAAGCAGTCTGTGTTCTGGCCCACTATACTGGACCTAGTCTATGTGCCCTGAAATGATCATAGTGATTGGTTTATGCTACTTATAATACCACTTCAAGATGTAGGAAACTGGAGCAGGTCCCCAGAAACATAATGACAATTATTGATGTTTAAAATAATAGAACATGAGAAAATGCAAAAAGAAGTGTAATTTTTAGCCTTAAAAATGTTACAGAGGAGGGACTGGGAAGGTGGCTCAGTGGTAGAGTGCTTGCCTTGCATGCATGAGGCCCTGGGTTCAATTCCTCAGTACCACATAAGCAAAAAGAAAAAAGCCAGAAGTGGCGCTGTGGTTCAAGTGGTAGAGCACTAGCCTTGAGCTGAAGAGCTGAGGGACAGTGCCCAGGCCCAGAGTTCAGGCCCCACCACCGGACCCAAAAAAAAATGTTATAGAGGATCATAGTTAAGGCTAACGCTGGTACAAATACAAGGCCACCATCTCAACAACTAGACACATGTCACATACCTATCACCCTATGCAACACAGGAAGCATAAATGAAGGTAAGAAGTACTCATAGGTAAGATAAATCACACTAATTTGAAAATATCTTGCTGTATCTCCAGTTCAGATATTCTCAGTGTGGTCCTCAGTCTACTTTAAATTACCTTTGGTACTATACATGTTTAAAATTAATATGAAGTTGCTGGAAATGTGGCTTATTGGTAGAGTACTTGCTTAGTATGCATGAAGCCCTGGGATCAATTCCTTAGTACAACATACATAGAAAAAGCTGAAAATGGCACTGTGGCTCAAGAGGTACAGTACTAGCCTTGAGCAAAAGAAGCTTAAGGACAGGGTCTAGGGCCCTGAGTTCAAGCCACAGGACTGGCAAAAAAAAAAAATGTATGAATCCAAGACGTGATTCATGCTTATTATCCTAGCTACTCAGGAAGTTAAGATCCAGAGGATCATGGATCAAAGCTAACCAAGGAAGAAAAGTCTATGAGACTCTTATCTCCAAAGAGCAGGGCTGGAGGCATGGCTCAGTTGATAGAGCAGCAACTAAGCAAGCAGAAAACCTTGAGTTTCAGACTTGGTACTGGCAAAAATAATCAATTCTACAGTCCAAAAATCTGTATTTTAAGCCCTCTTTCCACACATTTTTGAGGTTTACAATAGGCTCTAAGGACAAATGAGATTCATGTCTAACACCTCATTCAACAGCTAAAGTTACTAAATGATTCTGAAATTGGACTGGATGTTTAGAATTTACACACTAATTTCTGACTTATTTGACATCATTACAACCAGATTATTAAGAAATGCCCTGTGGAATATATACTTAGAATCAAGGCAGATATCAAACTAGTTTATCTCTCTGATGATTGAATTCTTTGCTATGAAGAAAAAAAGCAATGATCTATCTGTTAGTGAAGGTAAGTCATTTCAAACTTGGTTTTATCAGTCCACTTTGCCAGCCAGATCATGAGTCTAATCTGGCACTTGACTCTCAAAACTTTCCAAGGGCTTACAATGATTTGTCTTGGCTTTCACTGGCTCAACTTCATTCCTCAGTCTATTACTGACCATGAAACTAAGAACACAGTAGTAGATTGTAATAATAGCTGGAATGAAGGTCCACAAGCTAGACATAGCATTCACGAATGCCTAACAGGGAAAATAACTAAGAAGCACCTACACCTTTCCCAAATGGTCATTCCCTAAAGAGAAGTCAGGCACTTTCTCCACAGTTAACCTGTGTAAAGCTGTTTTCCATATTAAGGTTATGTTCATCAATCTCATCTTCCTGTCTCATACTCCAACCTACATTCACAACTCAGTGGTCTCAGAAGACAAAAGCATGCCTCCTTACCTACAAAATATACGCCGATATGCAAAGTACAAAAGTAAAGCATATGCAGATATGCAAGCAAGTGGAATTCTTTTCATATTTGAACTAATCTTCCCCAAACCTCACAGAATCCAGGGCAGGCAAGTCGTTAAATTTGGTCCTATGTAGTAAACTAAGAGGAATCAAAGTTCCAACAAATGTTTTAGGTAACCTAGTCATCTTATTTGATTTAAAGACTCAGTGTTACAATTTCCTACCCTGGCATTTACATACATAGGAAGACCTAACAACAAGAAGAGACGGGAGTTTAGTTTTAGGTCTACATAACATCATGGTGAGAAGCTGCTCAAGAACACACTGATTCGTCCACCGTTCACTTACTCACTCATGCCCCATGATTTATCTAGATCCAGGAGCAGTGAGTTTTCTCTCATTCTTTTTCTTAGATCAAACACGCCCAAGCTCTGATGAATTCCTTTCATATGTAGCACACACATTGTACACTGTGCATTACACATTCCTGCTGTAACCAGAATGGAGGAGAGTAGAGAGGAAGTACAGAAATCTGATAAAAGAGACAAAAGGTAGTAGGTTCAAAAGTGTGATGCTTATTACACATGAGAATATGTAAAATACTCTGAACCTTCTTCAAAGCCACAAGGATAAACCCTTTCCACTAATGCATGTGGAGAAAGGGAAGAGAGAATAGGGCTTAATGTAGTGAACTATAAAAACATAAAACAAAACACGTCATCTCTGCAAAATATCAAAGCTGAAAAGATATGTCCATCCCCTTGGAGACTGAGGTTTACGTGCAAAAGGGTAAAGTATCCATGAAATAAAGAAAACAGACAGGTTTCCAGTAATCTTGACTGTGTCTAGACAGGCGACATCTAAAAGCCATGTTGCTCAGGACCGTTTTTGCCATCAATCTGCATGGTGATGGGGCACAGAAGTATCAGTGACACGGTGCCATTAACACACAAACAGCCAAGGAAAACACAAAGCTGGGTAGGGCCCAGCTGAGACTTTTTAAAAATGATTACGGATAGGACTTCAGTCTCACCAGAATCTATTTTTCTTAGTAAATACTTATATCTAAAAAATTATAAATTAAAACTTACCAGGGCTGGGAAGGTGGCTCAGTGGTAGAGTGCTTGCCTTGCATTCATGAAGCCCTGGCAGAAAAAGCCAGAAGTGGCATTGTGGCTCAAGTGGTAGAGCACTGGCCTTGACTGAAGAGCTGAGGGACAGCGCCCAGGCTCAGAGTTCAGGCCCCACAACTGACCAAAAAAAAAACAAAAACAAAAACAAAAACCTTACCTAGCTGGGGGCATAGCTCAAAAGAGGGTACATCCCTAGAAAATACAAACTCTTTAGTTGAAACCTCAGTAGAATTATAAAAGAAAAGTTCAGGGGTTGGAGGTGTGGCTCAGTTGGTAGAGCACCAGCCGATGAGCTGTTGCATCAGATACCAGGTTCAAATCCCAGTCTGGGACAAAAACAAAACAGTTCCCAAACTTAATATGCTTGGTGAAATGACATTCAGTTGTGTTTTACAGCAACTCATATTTGAGAATCACTGTCCTTGAAAATGACAACATGTTCTTGTTTTTATTTTCTTTCTTACTATAAGCATATGTTTATATTTGAACCTATACTTCCACAAACACTACAAATGTACTGTCTTGCTTTAAGAAAACAATTTTATTTTTTCCAAAATTCTATTTGTGAAAGAAAGATCCAGTGGCCTTGTAATAACTCAGGTTGAGAAAGTTAAATTTTTTAGTTTGAGTTTTCAAACATTATAAACGCTTCTATACTAAACTAGCTACAATGCTAGAGATCAATGCTAATTAGCCAGAGTCAATGCTAATTAAAAATGCAATAAAAGAGAGGAAAAAGATAAAGAAGACACAGAATGTAGAGAAGGGAATGACTAGGAAAACTGTTCACCCCTGCCATTGTAAACAAATAGAAATACATATGTAATGAGGTTTTGTTAGTAATGAAGAAGACTGAGTATTTCATTTATTTTTCTGTTTCTGATTTAAATAGACGACTGAAAGATTATTTTAGAAACACAACTTGGAGAAAGAGGTCTTCAGCTAAGCACAGGATAACACTGAGAGAGGACAATATTGAGAAATCCAGCCTTCCAAAGCAGCAAACGAGGTAGTATCTAAGCCAGAATCTGAAAAATATTACAAAATTTTCCAGACAAAGGCAGAGAAGAATGGAGAGGAAGGCATTCCATGGAAAGAGTAAAGTATGTGTCAGCATAGGTACATGCTGCTCTTTGGGGATGCTTAAATCACCACACCACTGATGAAAAGAAAAAGACGATATGAAACCCTTAAAGAATGGAGTGGAATAAACCATAGGAAAAAAACACACAAAAAAAAACAGTACATGTTGTCACTGTATTTGATTTTGATACCCTGGGGAATGTATATACATTTATCCAAATTAGGGAAAGGAAGGGGAAGAACAAAACGGTGAGACAAAGGACTAAGGGTAAACCAACGCAACAGTGATACTCACAAGACAATATGTTGCAAAGAAACCATACAACTTGTTGGGGGAGGGGAGGATTTGGGAGGCAGAAAGTGGGAGAAAAATGAAGGAGGGGGTTACAAGTTCAACAAAAAATATACTTACTTCCTTATGTATGTAACTGTACCCCTCTGTACATCAAAATGGTATCAAAATGTCTATAGGAAGCTGGAAATGCCATAGAAAGGGAGAAGTTCTGGCTTAATTAGGATACAAGACAAATAAGGGTCAGAAATGCTATGAGAAGAAGCTGAGATCCCAGAGACATGGGGCAAATGATGGAAAAGGAGATCCAGGATGAGGATAAGAGTCAAGAAGTGGATACTTTAAAGAAATACAAAAGTGGGGGGGAGGTAAGGAGGAGAGGATTGGGGGGAAGGATGGAAAGGGATGGGTAGGGGAAACAAAGGAGGAGGCTACAATGCTTGATAAGAAATGTACTCATTATCTTGCCCATGTAATTGCAACCCCTCTGTACAGTATTTTCACAAAAAAATAAAAATAATAATAATAAAAAAGAAATGCAAAGTAAAGGATTAAGGGAAGACTGATGATTAAAAAGGTCAGCCTATCTGTTGTGTCTAAGACATCAGACATGACAAAACCAACTGGATTAAAGTTTTCTATGTACTAGGTAACACTGTGAGGGCCCAGCCAAGGCCAAAAGTCAGACTAATGTGGAACACAGTCCTGACTGAAGTGGTCCACTTTAGCTTTCTGTAGAAACTTGTCCAGAGCCCCCTGGGTATGCTGAATGCTGTGTCCAATTGTATTAAGTTTAGCTGTTACCAGTAAATATCATGCAACTTCTTTTTGTTATTTAACTCTAGCATTGGTAAATTTTCTGCTGAGTTGTAGTTTATCTTTTGCAGCTTTAGTGTAGCCTCTATAAAACTGTGCTTTGTTTTACTGATCAATTTAGTTAGGTTACAACCTGGCTAGTAGTTCTTCTGTTTTGTAATCTGAGAAGGAAATAAATTTCCTCTCTTCTTCTGTCTTCTTATGGTTAAATGACCCAGATTAAATTGGGCCACTGATATTCACATCTTATGTGCCAAATGGCACCTAGGATCAGGGTCCATAACTAAATTTAGCCATTAGAACTGGCACCACAAGTATTTATCATCTTAATTTCCCTGTCTAAGCAAATGTAACTTTTAACTCTTTTTGCCACTTGTGAACTAAAATGTCCTCTATGGGTTTTCCTTCATAGCTTTATGGTTAACCATCTCAATTATAGTAAGGCCAGATATTTATAGACCTCCTTGTTTTCTTTATTAATCTGATTTAAATCTGTCACAACTGTCACAATAACCCAGAGACTATGTAATACCTAGATGAAAACTTTCACCACAGTTTATTTGTCCACATTTACTTTTCCTAGCATATCATACGCTTAGTAAGTATTTGGGGCAGGAAAAAAAAGAACCAAGAGAAAGGTTTGCTTTTCACATCTCCTTTTATGTTTTTTTCTGTTTAAAAGTATAAGCGTAACTGCCAGCAGAGATGGGTCTCTGTAGTTTACACATGTACTTACTGTGATAGATGAAGAATTCAATTCAAGGACCAGCCAGCAATCTAGTCCTGGGTCCAAAAGTAAAAGAGCACCATGAGCCTCCCTCTCCATTTCTAAACTCTACTCACTTGCTATTTATAGTGGGAAGCCCTATGGGAGCATCAGAAGGGCTTCTCTCAACTCTTCTCAATCTATGTTTCCTCCCATCTTTCTCTGACAAGTCACTAAGTATGCTTACCCTGTACCAAATGTCCCAAGATTCCAATCTGAAATTTTAAGAGAAAAAAACGTCCATCTTATACAAAACACGTTGGTTTTTTAGTAATTACGGTAATCCCACATACATGCATACACATGCATACATAAACACACGCATGAATGGGCATGCAAGGTACACACACACACACACACACACACACACACACACTCTTAATCTGCAAGGGACACATTCCAAGACTCCCAGTGGATATCTGAAGCCACAGATAGTACCAAATTCTATGTTTTCTCCTATACACACATATCTATCATAAAGTGTAATTTATAAATTCATCCCAGTATACTACTACTAGGAATTAATCATAAAATGGAGCTGTTTTATGGCAATATGCTATGACAAAAGCTATTTAAAACTTATGACTGTTTATTTTTGGAATTTTCTATTTCATATTTCTAGATCATAATTAACGATAACTGAAATTAAAGGATGTCAAACCACAAACATAGGGAACTGTATTATACTTGTTCAAAAGATAGAATCACTCCATTAAAAGCAGGATTTCTCAGTCTCAACACTGGATATTTGAGACCCAGATTTTTGTGGCCTGTTTTGTGCAGTGTAAGGATTTTAGCAACATTTCTGGCCCTTACCCAGTGCCTTATACTGTGGTTTGCCATTAGTACATAGTTATGATAAGCAAAAATGTCTCTGCACATTATCAACTGTCCCCTGCCCAGCAAAATCACCCCCAGTAGAAAACTACTGATTTTTAAAAACCTTCTCTACTCCATCTCCAACCCCAGAAGAACCATTAGGAAAGAGAAGGAAGGAAATGAGGAAGGAAGGAAGGGGGGAAAGAGAGAGAGAAAGAAAAGGGAAAAACTTTTTTCTTTTGGTGAAGAAAACAAAACATAATAGAAAAATAGAAGAACACAAAACAGGTAGTTATTAAGAAGTTTAGATCTTGATTCTAAATATGAGAGTATTTATTCCACCTTCCTCTGGACTTAATCCTAATTTCAAAGATGAGAAATTTTATTACAAAATCTTTAAATCCTGCCCTTCTACCAAACAAGACATACTGGCCAAGTTACATACATAGGGGATTTTTGAAATGGAAAGCTTTTGGCATCTGAATCCATGTTTTCAAACACTTTACGGAGCTTGCTGAAGCTTGCAAAAAGCCTTCTAAGGCCTTCCTTTTCTCTTGCCTCTTTATCTATGTGTTCACAAGGCAATGGGAACTTTTATCCCCATTATAATCTTCTCAGGTCACTACCCCATATGTAGTATCCTTTAGGGTGGCAATACTGGGATTTAAACATTGGGGGGGTCTCATGCTTGCTAGGCACGTGCTCACCACTTACTTCATGCCCAGATCTCTTTTTGCTTTAGCTGTTTTTCAGATAGGGTTTCACACTTTTACTTAGAGATAGCCCGGGACTACAATCTTCCTGGGATTACATATATATGTAGTTGGGATTACAGACATGCACCACTATACCCAGTTGTTCATTGAGACATAGTCTTATTAATTTTTCCCCAGACTAGCTTGAATCACAATCCTATCTCCACTTCAAAAGTAGTGGGAATTATAAATAGGGTTGATCTACCACATCCAGCCTTGCAGTCTACTATCGACTATTATGCAATGTGTAACTATATTCTTTAGAAGAGAATTCAAAACATGGCTTCTTGAGTCAAAAAGTTCTTTCAATATTCAATTTTGCCCACTTCTCCAATAGGCATATGATTTGACCAAAAGCCAGAGAGAAAGACTAAAAAATATAAATGACAGTTTTCACACAGTTTGTTCCTACATTCACTACAACTTTCCCAAGTAACACATTCTTGACTCTTTTTCTCATGGAGTAAGTTCTCTGATGCCCTCTTAGACTCTTAGCAAACACATCTGCAGCAGCTCTCCCCTACCAACCTGGCAGATAAGTACAACAGCCAATTCAAGATACTTAGAGAGTTCTGCTCTGTATCAGGCAGGCTTTGATGTAATGACTGTGCATAACCTCCTTCTCAGAAAATCTGATGCCAGGGGCTGGGAAAGTGGCTCAGTGGTAGAGTGCTTGCCTTGCATGCCTGAGACCCTGGGTTCAATTCCTCAGCACCACATAAGCAAAAAGAAAAAAGCCGGAAGTGGCGCTGTGGCTCAAGTGGTAGAGTGCTAGCCTTGAGCTGAAGAGCT
>NW_012267227.1:9998004-10003437 GCF_000151885.1 Dipodomys ordii
GAAAGAAAGAAAGAAAGAAAGAAAGAAAGAAAGAAAGAAAGAAAGAAAGAAAGAAAGAAAGAAAGAAAGAAAGAAAGAAAGAAAGGAAGGAAGGAAGAAAGGAAGGAAGGAAGAAAGGAAGGAAGGAAGGAAGAAAGGAAGAAAGGAAGAAGTAAATAAAAGGAAGTAAATAAATATTGCAAGCCAAGATAACAATTAGTGTTTTTTAAAATTAAGATACAAATATGTTTTCACTTTCACTCATTCTATGAAAATCAAAAGAAGCCACTGGCAGGAGAATCACCAAAATAAACCAGATAGTTGCTAAAACTCTACTCTAAAACAAAATAAATAATAACAAAAAATAGGGATGTAGCTCAAGCAGTACACCAAGTTTGAGGTCTGTGGGTCAAATCTCCAGTAACAAAATGATAATAATAACAACAACAACAAGTTTTCAGGAGAAGTACATTATTTCCATTTCATATGTGTGTGTGTGTATGTATACATATGTATATCACAATCCCTTCAAGAAGAGCCTAGAAATTGTTCTAGTAAAATTTATACTATGGAAACATTCCACCAGAGCAAACATTCCGAAGATTATGTTTTACATGATAGCAAAGTGGTGTTCTTACTGGCAATTTTTAGAAAAAACAATGTCGAAACTGTCCTCACATTACATTGAACAGGTAGTTAAGAGCTACAAAAACTCAATTGTATATCCAAACAATTGGTATAAACGATACAAACTTATAATACTTGAAAAGAATTTACTAATTTGCTTATTTCACTAAAGTTTGATCAACAGTACCTAAAATGCAGGGTGCTGGAAATGTTGGTATTAGGTAAATTCAGTAATTAAAAATAAACCAGAAATAGGTTCTGGTGATTCAAGGCTATAATATATTCAGGAGGCTGAGATCTGAGGACTGCTGTTCAAACCAAGCCCAGGCAGGAAAGACTATGAAAAGCTTATCTCCAATTAACCAGCAAAAAGCCACAAGTGGAGCTGTGGATCAAGTGGTAGAGCGCCAGCCTTGAGCACAAGCTCAGGGACAGTACCCAAGCATTAAGTAAAAGCTCTGACATGCACGCACACATGCATGCACACACACACAGACACACACACACACACTCAACCAGAATCCAAACATTACTAACTTTGGCCCATAGATGGGAAAGGAGGAAAATAAGAGAATTATTTTTACATAAACTAATGTGGTTCCAGACCCAAAAGGATAAAGCTATTGTTTAAGAATTATGTGGTAAGTACTTTACCCATTGGCTAATCAAAAAGAAAGAGTAATGTAGTACTAACTAGGGAGCCCTAGGAACATTCTAGACATTAACCTTCAGTTAACATGTGGAAGGGCTTATGCAGAAAATCAGGATCTCCCAGTACATCTCCAAGTCCTCTCCAGCTACCGGCTTAATAATCTCCTAGTTCTAATTCTTTCCTTTCTTCATCCCTTCTCTTATTTATCTATGCATCATTAGCCAGTATAAAGGATCTTAAAGTTTGGGGAAAATACTAGCTTTCTTTTGGGGGGGGTCCCGTCGTGGGGCCTGAACTCTCGGCCTGGGTGCTGTCCCTCAGCTCTTCAGCTCAAGGATAGCACTCTACCACTTGAGCCACAGCACCACTTCCAGCTTTTTTTCTTTTTGCTTATGTGGGGCTGAGGAATCAAACCCAGGGCCTCAGGCATGCAAGGCAAGCACCCTACCACTGAGCCACCTTCCCAGCCCTAATACTAGCTTTTTTTATAGGACTATTAGAAATTTCTGGTAGGAAAATGCTCTTGTTATTTAAAAAGTAGATTTTGTTATTTAAAATATGGTCAAAATGTTAAAGCTGTTTCTGTTACATTAAAATGATGACAATGATATTTGTAGGTGTTTTTATTTTTGCCACATCTTTTTCAAAAAAGTTTTGAGAAAATTAAGATGTATTTGGTCAAAACATTTGACATTGACTTCATTAGACAGTGCACTAAACTCTCTCTAGATAAATTCTATACTGGTCTGACTTTTCCCATGAAAATCTGTACGGTGAACTCCTAGTTTATTATGCCCACTTGAAAAGGGTAATTTAATAAGGCATCAGTACAAATACTTAATTGTGCAATGGCTATCGACAATGCCTTTAAACAGTTGCATATTTGCCAGATTTAGCTAATGGAAGTAGAATTGCTACTTAATGTCTCAGCTTGCACTGGTAGAAAATAAATTGTATCTGACATTTCTTTGGCTTTTAAAGGACAGACTTAGATAATATTTACAGTCAAATTGATCTATTGTTGCATTTATGTTTTCTTGGGTTAAAAAAGGGGGAATCAAATGGGTTCTAAAGGATAATCTTTCTTTGTATCTGCTCAGTTTGGAATGTTTTTGCATACATATGCCTCATTTAGTAGGTATCTAACCAAAGTATTAGTATCTGAATGGAAAGTAGACATTTCAATAAGGCAAACAGTTGTCTTAGAGATGTCTCCATCTTCCCCAGATGTGAGGAAGATCCTTCAGGCAGTGAGCTGCATTGTTCAGTTGCCGTGGAAGCTGAATCAAGAGATTCATTAATCCATCTGATGCATTAAATATTAAAGAATTATCTTTAGTTATTACTGAGAAGGAAAAGGCAGACAGAAGTCCAATAATGCAACATCCAGTACTTTACAGATAATTTTCTGGCTACATTGTATTATTTCATTCCCTCCTGTAAATAATGCACCAAGTCATAACATAATTATCTTAGTATCTTTCTTTAGACTTCCTTTTCTATGAAATTAACAAATAGGTAGGTCTGATTGTGATTGATGGTGTGTCCCTTCAGAGCCAGTTACAGAAAAGTGGGGCTACGCTCTTGAACACTGGGTTATTACACTTCTTCATCAGAGTACTAGTTACATCAAGGTGTTTCTGTATGCACATACTAAGTTGTGTGATAGGGTTCCCATTACAAAATACTATATATGGCTTGGCTTAAACACTTATTTTCCCATAGTTCTAGAAGCTGAAAGATCAATGTGTAAGCATGGCTTCTGGTAAGAGCTCTGTTGCTGGATCACAAATGGTTGCCTTCTTACTGTGTTCTCATGGGAGAGAGTGGAGGATAGGAAGATTTTCCTCTTCTTATAAAGCTATTGATCCTGTTAGATTAGGACTTCACTCTTATTAGCTCATTTAATCTTAACTACATCTATAAAGCCCTTTTTCCAAATATGGTCACACTGGGGGTTTGGGCATGAACATTGGAATGGGATTGAGTCCATATCCTCTTTGACTAAAACTGATGTCAGGATATGTTCCAGAAGATAAATATGTTTAGCCTTATTTATACATTGTATTCTGTATACATGCTTCAAAGTGTTACATAGTAACCCACTAATATGTATACTTTTATATTTTCATATATCAGTTAACAGTAAATATGAAAAGATAAAGAAAAAAACAGATGCCAGAGGCAAAAAAGATCCCCATGAGATTCTTATCTCCAATTAACCACTCCAAAATCAGAAGTGGTGCTGTGGCTTAAGTGGTAGAGTGCTAGCTTTGAGCAAGCAAAAAGGGACTCAGGCCCTGAGTTCAAGCCTTGCAACCGACAAAAAAAAATGATAAAAGAATAAAGTCAGATGCACTACACTATCTAATTTAAAAATCTACTATAAAACCATAGCAATCAAAACAGCATGATACTAATATAAAAACAAACACATCAATCAACCACATACAAAACACAGAAATGAATCCAAATATTTATGGCCAATTGATTTTTCACAAAGATAAAAAGAATGTCCAATGAAAAATGTTTCTTCGATAAATAGTCCTGGGAAAACTGGATACCTTCATGCAAAAAAAGAAAGAAACTGTACCCCCACCTCAGAAGAGATTCAAACATCAATTGAAACGGATTGAAATCTTAAAGACACCAATACTACTGAAAGAAACTGTAGAGAAAACTCCTATCACATTGATATACACAATGGTCATTTGGATAAGAACTCAAAAGCACCAAGAGCACAACAAAAATAGTTAAAAGAGATAATGTCAATATGACCACATAAGATTATACTAAGTGAAATGAACCCCAAGATATGGACACAAGAGGTCAATTTTTGTTGTGGTTGTTTTAAATGTACTATGTGATTTTTTTCCCCTTTGTATATTCTTCCCCCTATGGTATATCCCCTGTTGTCACTGTCCTTGAGTTTGGTACCCAGCATCTTGCATATACATTTGTCTAATCTGGGAGGGAAAGGGGAATAACAAAACACTGAAACAAGGACACAGGATGACCCATTGCAACAATGACACCCACAGGATAGTATACTGCAAATGAACTTTACAACTTCAGGAGTGGGGGTGGAGAGGAGTGTGGGAGGTGGGGGAGGGAAGGGATAGTGGGACAACAAGAGAAGGGGTAACAATGATCGACAAGTAATGTACTCATTGCCTTACTCGTGTAACTGTAATTCCTCTGTACAGCCTCTTTAAAATAAGATAAAAAATTTAAAAGGAGATGTCAAAATGAAAAACATCTACACAAACAAAGAAAAAATCAAGAGCAGAGAGAACCTCCAATGTAAGGTCCTATTCTGCTAAACAAAACATCTTACAAGATGCCAATACCCAAAACATGAATCAAAAACAAGAAAATGACGTGAAGAAGATAATACATTGACTGAATCATTCTACAATGTATATACGCATCAACTTCTTTGCTGTACACCTCAGGCGGTACAATTTTACTTGTCAATTTTTTTACAGGATCTTGAGTCTTTCTTTCTACAGGTCACTTTAACTCTAGCTTCTTCTTTTATTTAAATTTTGTTGTAAAGGTGATATACAGAGAGGTTACAGTTACATAAGTAAGGTAATGAGTACATTTCTTTTTGAACAGTGTTACCTCCTCCCTCATTTTCTCCCACGTTCCCCCAACCCTCTCCCCTCAAGTTGCACAGCTCATTTCCAATGTAGTGCCCAGTGAATATCACTGTGGAATTGGTTCACCCTTTGTTCCACCATTTCTGTGATTCCCCTATCCTTCCCCAAATCAGATAAACTTATCTACAAGACAAATGGTACAGAAATAAAAAAAAGTGATAACAGGGAATAAACAAAGGGGGGAAAGGAAAAAGAAATAACTGCAAACAGTACAATAAAAAACCCTCATTTCCATTTCTTGGAGTTCATTTCGATAAGCATCATTTTACATGGTCATATGCACATATCTACTGAGAAATTGTGATCCTCTCCTAGGAATATCCTCCTTTGTTTTAACTGTGCAAATGCTTAGAATGTTGTTTAGTTAATCATATCCAAGTGCTATGCAGCCTAGTTGGGTCTGGCTAACTTAATATAACTTTTCCAAGTCTTTCCATTTCCTTAAAATGGAGCAATCTTATTCTTTCTAATGGAAGAACAGGAGAGAGAGAGAGAGAGAGAGAGAGAGAG
>NW_012267227.1:10003487-10007515 GCF_000151885.1 Dipodomys ordii
AGCACCACATAAGCAAAAAGAAAAAAGCCGGAAGTGGCGCTGTGGCTCAAGTGGTAGAGTGCTAGCCTTGAGCTGAAGAGCTGAGGGACAGTGCCCAGGCTGAGTTCAGGCCCCAAGACCGGACCCCCCTCCCCTCCCAAAAAAAAGAAAATCTGATGCCATTCACAGAAGGCAAGAGATCATGTGACCCACTCCACTCCCCAAGATGACACAGTTGTTGAATGACAGTGAAGACCGGAAACAGGGATTTTCAAAGGCTGGTTAGCAACCTGTGGTTTACTGCCACCTGGGCCAACTCAATTTCTGTCCTACAAGAAAGTAGTAGAACATAGAAAGTATTGAGTAGAGACATATTGTATGTAGTAACCTACCTTGAAATGGGCTTTTTGGACTCCAGTTGTACCCTGGATAATGGAAAGGGGTAAAGAAAACCTCTTGCAAACCAACAATGAAAGCTGCTATAGAAGGGTTTCACTGGACAAGATATTCAAAGGAAAAGAAAAAAATGTGTCTATACTGGTCAATAAGGTCTTGAGTGGTTTATTGTAAATAAAAATATTTTCAGTGAAGTAAAACATGCAAGATCTGACCCTTTCCTCATCAAACATTTTAACTATTTTTATGTTAATTGGCCATTTATATATATGGCTCTCCATAGACTCTTATTTCTGTAAGAATTGAAACTGTGAAGCCGGCACTGGTGGCTCATGTCTGTAATCCTAGCTACTCAGGAGACTGAGATCTGATGCTCACGGTTCAAAGCCAGCCCAGGCAGGGAAGTCCCCGAGACTCTTATGTCCAATAAACCACTCAGAAAACTGGAAGTGGCACAGTGGCTCAAGTGGCAGAGCACTAGCCTTGAGCTGAAGAACTGAGGGATAGCACCCAGGCCCAGAATTCAGGCCCCATGACCGACAAAAAAAAAAATTGAAACTGTACACATTTTTGGGTAACCATGTCAACACTGAACTCAAGGCTTTGAATTTAGCAGGAACTCTATAATGATGCATATTGATTGGGATGTATTTGTTGGTTGCAAGAAATCCCCACCTTTTCTGAAGAGTTATGAAAGTTTTCTTTTAAGAAGAATGGAATAGGTATAAAAAGCTCTTGAGGACATGACCTCCAAAAGTCTGTGTACTGGGAGACTGAGAGAATCCTGCCAGCCTACAGTCTTCCTGAGAGCTAGCTCTGGCCCTAGTGGTTCTCCAATTTGTATTTATATCTCTACACGCCTCTTCCATCAAAATATGCCATATGCAACTAAAAGATGCTGAATCAAATATTAATGTCCAAGATGCCCACACATTTTTGTAATGTCTTCAGCCTCCTTACAAAGGATTTTAATGCACTCTTGTAATTTTAGTTCAGCACATTACAATCAGCAAGTATCAATTTCTCTTTGGGACCACAAAGACTTGTTAACTGCAATTCTGCTACCCACACCCAGAGAGAAAGAGAAAGAGAGGGAGAGAGTGTGCTGTCTCATCTCTGTATACCTTGGTCTGAGGATGCCATGAAGCATTTGCCACACTCCTGCTGGATTGTTTTGAGAAAAGAATCTGCTTCAAGTTCCTGACTTTCTTTCTCTATTTGCTAGACTCCTATCCATACTGTGAGGCTAAACTTAAGTACCACCTCCATGAAGCAAGCCTTCAGCATCCCAATGAGAAATGCCTCCCATATTTTTACTTCTTTTAAAGAAAAGCATGATGGGGTTTCATCACTAGACTTGTACCTTTATGTTTCTCTCATTTAGACAGGAGAAAAAAATTGCAGAGGCAAAGATCTGCATTCCTGAAGCCAGGGACCCCATTCTCCCCGGTCTCAGTTGGGTTTCTCTCCCTCTCCATCCCTACAGGTACCACACAATGATCAGCACAGGACTCATGTTCAATAGTTGCCTAAGTGCTATGGCTCATCATTTTACCATATGCTTTGCAAACATCCATGTTAATTTTTATTCCTGAACATTTTAAACAAAAAGGACAATGTAACTTATCAGGTGTCAGGACTTTTCGTCTCACTGCTTCATCTGCAGGTTATTGTGGTTTTGTTTTTTTTTTCTTTGTCAGTCATGGTGCTTGAACTCTGGGCCTGGGCACTGTCTCTCAGCTTTTCAGCTCACGACAAGTACTGTACCACTTGAGCACAGCACCACTTCCGGTTTTCTGGTGGTTAATTGGAGATAAGAATCACACGGACTTTCCTGCCCAGGCTGGCTTTGAATGGCAATTTTCAGATCTCAGCCTCCTGAGTAGTTAGGATTACAGGCGTGAGCCACCAGCATCTGGTTGCAGGCTATTCATGAATCAACAAGGTCATATGTTATTGACCACATATATGATAATATATATATGAGCGCAATGGAGGGAAACTAGGAGGAGGATACAGAATCAGTGGGAAATGGGAAAACATACAACAGAGGGGCTCATCAGCTGCACTGGACATAGATGAAAATGAACTAAGCAACCCAAAGACAGTGATGGGAAGCGAGGAATGAGAGGGAAAGAGGGAACAGCTTACACTAAGCAAAAGGTAAGAAATATAAGTATCACCAGATGTGGAAGAAATAATTGTATTGTCAAAGCTCATAGAATTGACAAACTTTATAGACCATGATAATGACAATTTGCTTTGTGAAGGTTGAAATGTGTTTGTGACTTTAAGTATCACTATTCCATAATACTGTGAAATATGTCAAATTTATATACTCACCTAATCTCAATTTAAAAAAGAAGAAAAGTGAGAGAAGGGGTGGGTTAGGTGATGAGTGACAATGTTATCAGACACTTTGTATTCATATACTATTTTGTAAAATGGAAACAAAAAAACACTGTCATATGATAGTTATCTCATTATCCTAATTTGTATACAAGGAAGTGAGACACAGAAGGACCTAGATGAGTCGCAGTGAGGACTTTTCAGACTGTTCCAATCATGGAAACAAATCTCCACAAAGATGGTAAATCTGCCTCACCTGTATCCTCTTGTTTGTCTCTTTTAAAAGCTCTAGATAGATTTTTGCACCTCTGAGCCAACTGTAAGACTATAGTCAGGATTTAAACATAAGCTCTTTGAAATTTAAACATAAGCTCTTTTGTAAAATAAAGAGAATTTAACTTAATGTTGAATGAAAGCTTTAGATACGTGAGTTAAAAGCACAAACTTTAAACATTGAGTTAGTTTTTATGTCTCTGAAATTAAACCACTGCCTAGACCTCTGCAGCAATTTGTTTCTACTGAGTCTTCTACTCTTTCACTGGGCACCAAGTGGCATTCCTAAGTCTCCTTAATAAGTTTGTCTTTTTAAGATACCAAAATAGTTGATAATAAAGTAAGAAATTGTTCTCTTCCAGATATATCTGCATTTTAAGAAGAATTTCTGGAGGAACAAAAGCAAGCAAGATTCAAATAAATTCATTAGAAAATAACCAAGGATGCAGTAAGGTAGCTTCTCAATTTACCTCAGGGAGATGCTGCACCTGTCTTTGTCTGGTAGCAGGAACAGCAGCAGGTGAGGAGGGCCGGTGTCTGTCAGGTGCTCAGAAGCCTTTCCTTCCTGAAATCTTGTCTATCCCTATCCTACTTAGCAAACCAGGTAAACTGACAAGTCAGGATATGGATGCTTTTTTTAAAAGTCTCACACATGAACACAAAGCCTAGGATGTTTTTTTCTAGACTTCACTAAAGATGAGCAGACTCAATGTAAAAAAGGGTCTTGTGGCCTATTTAGCCTACCCACATTTCCCTCTGATACTCTGGTCTTCTGGTCCTCGCAAAACAAAAGATTCTAGGGTCACATGGTTTCTCTTAGGTCCCAAGTCACTCTCCTAATCTGATTCATCTGCAACAGACAGATGTGTTCATCTAGCCTTTTTCTCCCTCCATACAGGCATGTAGTAAAAAAAATTACTTATTTACATTGCTTATTTTTAAGTTAATGCCATCTTCCTTTGATATCTCATGTAAAGTTAGCACAATAAATGCATCTGTGTAGTTCAGTAGTGCTGTATTTTTTAATAGAT